>NW_016690191.1:4321650-4340134 GCF_001604755.1 Lepidothrix coronata
ATGCATCCATCCATCCATGCATCCATCCATCCATGCATCCATCCATCCATCCACCCATCCATCCATCCATCCATCCATCCATCCAATATAACCTGGTCCAAACAGTGAGAATCAGTATTTGTTTTCTAAATTCACACACTCAAAACCTATTTTTACAATTTCTTCCCCATGTGAGCTAGGATTCTTCTCAGGTACATGCACAACCCAGAATGCTTGCTAGATAAGCCCATCTCCCTGATTCCTGTGGTAGTTTTGCTTTTCTCATGCTGATCTTATTCTTCAAGCCAAAAGGTACAGGTAACGTAAGGTATGAACCTTGTTCCTTCAAGGGAGTCAAAAGACTGGATGTTAGGCATGGAGAACTGGTCCCTGTATGGTTCTATAGACTAAGTTTGGCTCTAGAGGTAAATATTTATTCTTTTTCATTTGTTTAGTGATAATTTAATAGGCAAATGACAACATAAGAAATAACATCATCTTCGATATTAGGAAGAGTTGTTGCAATCTGTTTAGTAAAGACATAAACATTTTTAATTAATAAACTGTTCTTCAAAAATGCATTATTTACTGGCTTGAATAGTAATGAGAAAACAATTTATCTTATTTAGTGAACCATTTTAAAGCATTTTTGACAGGCAGAGCAACAAACTGCTCCCTTTGGCACTTTTCTTCTCCTGTTGGTACTTGTATATAAAACCAAACACAATAATATGGTGAAACAGTGTAAGACTAAGGCTGTGGAGCGCTTTCCAGGATTTGGGCCATGAAGTCAGGTTTAGCCCGCCCTAGTTATCTGGGAAATGTATTACTCTGTCCCAGGCCAGGGTCTATCAAAATGTATTACTGAAGAAATAAGAACAGTTGCCATTGTTGAAATGTCACCTCTTGGTAACCTCGGTTTATTCAGGGAACAAAATGATCTCTCAGTACAAATCTGTCCTGATAATCTCCAGAGAAATCCCTCCATAAGACTATTTAAAGGTTATCTGCAATTTGGCTAGAAAATAGAGTCAAAGCTGTTAACATGACTCTGTCTTTGTACAATCCCAGAAAGTTCAATGTGTTTTTGACTTGTCAAGTACAGAGATTTTGGCCTTCTTAGAGCTATGGCAAATACTCCTGAGGATTCTTGTCAGAATTTAGAAATGTATTGATCAGGATGAGTAAGAGGAAAAGAATAAAAACACAATGTGAAGCATCCAGAAACTGAAAGGCAAAGATGAAGCATCAAAATATAATCAAAACTTATCAAAGACCTTTTCTGACACTAAGAATACGTTAATTAGTGTATGTTAATTCTATCAAGTGTTCCTTCACACTGGAGAGAAAAGGTTAGATTGTTGTTGAATTGGAAGTCATTATTGGACTTACATGCCTTGTTTTAGACAAAATATGTGTATGTCAAGTGGAACAAAGTTGTGCCAGTAAAATGGGGGAAATGTGGCTTTTCTTGATGCTTCTGAAATAGTCAGTCCCAACTGAGTGTTCAGATGGGTATAGGGGAGCCACAGTGCCTATCTCCCTTGCCTGGAAAACCGTGTCGATATTTTGTTCAGATCTGTCTCATGCATCTTTCCTTCTCATCTCCTGGATGATGGGTTTGCTCAGCCTGGTCATGCTGGGATGTGTGAGATGGGCCATCTCTCATAAAGGTAAAGGGAAAAACTGGGCAGAAAATGTGAGCAGGCTGAAGTACAGGAAGAGGGGAGATCAGAGCAGACTCACACATATGAGGCTGGGAGGGTCTTTTTTCTCCACAGTGACCACTCACTAACAAGTGAGTGGGGCTTTGAAAGAGAGATTATAGAAAAAATGGAGCCAAACTCTTCCCAGAGGTGCACAATCAATGGACAAGAGCCGGTGGGCATGAGCTGCAGCAAAAGAATTTCTGGTTGTATATAAGGAAGAAAAAAAATTGATGTGAGTTTTTTGAAGTACTGAAACAGGGGCCCGGAGAGGTGTGGCTCTGCATCCTTGGAGCTTTCAAGATTTGACTACAAAAGACCTTCAGCAGCCTGATCTTGCTTTGAAGTTATCTCTGCAGGCAGTCGTACTAGGTGACCTGCAGAGGTCCCTTCCAACCTAAATTATTTTACGATTCTAAGAAAATGAGGCTTATGTTTTATGAATAGGCACCGTATGGTACAGCAAACAAATACAACAAAGGAATGAAAAGTTATTTTTTTAAAAAATTAAGCATTTCTTTTCCTTTACCAAGATTTGGGTACCAGATTTCCTTAGCAACACCAGAAAGTGTTTTTTGGCAGAGAAGGGGAGGTGCAAAAGTACTCTTTCAGCACAGTGTAGGTTCTTGGACCATCAGCAGGTGCAGCCTGAAAAGGCAGATCTCTGAACCCTAAGCTTGGCAGGTTTAAACTTAGAAAAAAAAGAAAAGGAAACCATCTGTACCTCAAGTTCTGCTGAAATAAAGTTAAGCAATGAAAGAAAATTATCTTTGAAACAGTCACCTGAGCTTTTTATTTTCATTTTAATGTTGCCAAGGACTAAGAATAATGTTATACCAAATGTTCTTGCAAAAATAGAGAAAATAGCTGCGGTCAAGCACCTGACCAGCATTTCAAATGCACCTTCTTCCCCTTCCTCCCTTGGCCAGCAGTCTCTGGGAAATGAGAAACAATCACTTTGGTGGTGTTTTCCCCAGTGGGCAGCCTTGCCTGTAAGCGATTTGTCATTTAGCACCGTTAAATGAGAGATCATGTTTTTGTTTTTTTTTCCCCTGTTAGCCAAGCTGTGATCCTGCTGTTGCAGCAGTGAGTGTTCTTCCCTCCCTCTCCTCTCTGTACCTGCCAAACACGCACAGAAATACTAGATCTGTCTGGCTGTACGTAACGGCGTGGAGTCCTGCTGTACTTTACGGCGTGAAATAGCCAGGGAATAATCGAGCGCCAGGAACAGCTCCAACATCAGCTGAAGAAAATAATAGGAGACAAGGAAAATGAGTGAAGCTAAGCTCAGCAGCACTGGTGCTCTGCAGTCCTGTGCTGTCTGTGACCACATCTCCTATGAAATAGCCTCCCCCTCTCTTCTGTAGGGTGGGGAGGAATCACACCAGGCCCTCTCCCTCAGGAAGCGCTGTGAGCTGCTTGTATAAAGAGCAATTAGGTCAGATTTACAATTGAGGGATGCCTTCTTTGAGGCTCTCAGGAGAAGTAAACAAGCCAAAACAGAGTGAGTAGGTCCCCTAAATTTGGGATAGTTCCTCCAGTTATGTCTAGGACCAAGAGATAACTGCCCAGATCTTGCTGGTGTCTTTTGTCTGGGATGAGAGGGGAAGCTGACTGATGAATGTTATCCCCTGACTTGTGCTCCAGGAGAGATTCTGCATGTGGGGATAACAGACTGTACCAGAAGCAGTTTCATGTAGCACAGGGGCCTGAATTAGGCTTGGAAATACATACACCTGTCTCTAAACCTGTATGATCCTATTCTCCTGTGCAAAAGGATTATCATTGCCATGGAGGTTTACCTGCAGACAGATACTACAGCTCTTTACCAGCTGCTTTAGACAAATCATAAACCTGTTCTCCTTGTTTTTCTTTTTCTGTCACCATATGCCTGAAAATGTACAATAAATAAACAAATAAAAGAAGAAAATGGCTGTTAGTCAAAAGAAAGCATCAAGGAGGTGAGAACATCTTTCTCTAGAATGACTAGTGCCTGGAAAATGAGCCTTGAGGGGAAAAAAATGAAGGGAAGTCATGGAAATGAACAACAGGAGAATGCTACAAAACGTTGTTGCTTCTCAGTAGAATTTTACCCATCAGCTTTGACATAAGTACCATATTCCGGCTGTAAAACATAATTAGAGCAGTGAATCAGAAAGGAGCTGTCCATCGAACAGCACAGTGTGTTCTCAGCCAAGGAGAGGGATGTGAAACTCATGCAAATAAGGCTGAGTTCCCCTGCTTCCTCCTTAGGAAACTGAGTGTGACACAATCAGCAAAAAAACGTTTGCAGCGAACTGCAAATTTCACATGCTGTTTGGAGCCGGAATTCGCCTCTGAGCTCTGCATTAAGTGGAGCGAGCTGCCTCCCTCCATCAGCTGCTGCTCTCTAAGCTCCTCTTGCAAAGTGTAACTGTTCCACAGTGTTGCTCCTTGGCTCTAGTTGAGGGGAAAGCAATGGCCAAACTCAACAAATTTGGATGTGAACTCCAAGTCTGTTCCAGGACATGGCAGAACAAGTATTCCAGCTCAATGGTGTGGGTTCTTCTGATGTTTGCCAGGCTTGATCCAATAATCCATCATTTTATCAACTATGTTTCCTTTGTGCACAGAGAACTCAAAAGATAGATCTTTTAAAGGGCCTGTTCAGAAAAAGCAGGCTCTATCCTGTTTTGATTCCTTCAGGGTTTTATTTGTGCCTTTTTCATGCATATCAAAGGTATGGGTTTACCCTCAGAGTTCCAGGGAATCCTCAGTCTGGGTGAAGCACACATCCCCGGAAGTGTTCAAGGCCAGGTTGGATGGGACTCTGAGCAACCTGGTCTTGTGTCACACTCTACTTGTCTTATCCTACCAAATCTGCTTTCCAGGCCAGAAAATTGAGACGCTTGTGGGGATGCAAACGGCTTATGCCCAAATGCTGTCACCACAGACAATTTGACACAAATGACCTAAGTCATATTCTTTTGGAAACCAAACATTCATTTGATTCTGGTTGTTGGGAACAGAGCAGTCCTGACCATAAAGCCAAGAACATTATACATCCAGCTAAACAAATTGAGGTTTATAATGGCTTTTAACTGCTTAACATCGCGTTGCTTTTGGAGACACAGCAGCAATGCAAGTAACACAGGCAATCAGTGCTGAATGGGTGGAATTTCACTGTTTGCACATTCCCTACAGGTAGGACTTTCTCCCTGAGGAGTTTCTGGAATCCAACAAAAAATGCTTATCCTGGTTAATATTTGAAATGAAACACATCCTCCCTGCCCCAAGCTGACCCAGAATCCGTGATGAGGAACATCTCCTGCCTGGTGGCCAAGCTCACAGGGATGTTTGTCCCTGAGGGATCCAACATCCCTTTCATTTGTGCAAGGGAAATTAATTGTGTGCTAAATGTAAATTCATGTTGGGGAAGCGCAGCTGGTAGCAGTGGCCTTCGCAAATGCATTCAGCTCTCCAAAGGCAGCTGATTCCAAACCACACATGCTGGTTGCTATCTTGTACTCTGAGGATCTGTTCTCTAACTCTGCTGCGAAGCCCATTTTTCCCTGAGGTACTTGCAGAGTGTGTGGGCAGCACTTAGCTGTGGTGTATAACAAGCAGGATTTGTCTATCAGCTCTGTGTCATTTTGGCAGCCCGGAAAGGATCATTCTTTGATATGGAACAGCCAGGGCTTTGCTGACTGATGATAACCTACCTAAACTGGGCACTTATGTAAAACTCATGCACACTTCAGCTGTGCCTCATTAGACCCTTTGTCTTCAAGTTTCTTGGCTCATGGATTGAATTTTTCTCTTGAAAGCAAACGTCACCCTTACATAACTGATAGAAAGCCACTGACATTTCGAGACAAAACCACATATCTGAACACAGATGTGGCATTGCAGGTGCCCAAGGGTAGCAGAGACTGGCAGATATATCCAGGCCCCAGTGGAGATTTTAGAACTTTAGGAGCCATTAACTTTAGGCAGCATGTCCTACAGGTGACTGAAGACATTTTGGACAAGATGTTTTGCAGCTGGATATTCCCCTTTCCACCTCATGAACCTTTCAGAAGGTATTGAGGTTCTTTGTGAAAGAACTTCTTGATTTCATCTCCACTAACTTGCTTCACCCAATAAGGAGGAAAAGCAAGGAAAAATGGCAGTACAAGCTATAAATAACATCAGATCTTTGTGAAGGACCCAAATCTTTGAGTATATTCAATTGCTATTAATATCAGAGTCAATATGAATTACTAAGCACGAGAAAGAGGCAAAATGCTCTCTCTGCTAGAAAAAACACGTCAGGGAGATACCACCGAAAGTAACAGGAGTCACTGCTGGGCTCCACATGCCCAGAAACACTTCTCAAAGCCTCTGTCTCATTGTAAAGAGCACATTTCACCAAGTAAGCTTGGCTGTGCTTTGGTCATGCCTCTGTCTTTTGCTTATGGTGGTGTCCTTTCTGTGAAATCAGAGGTCCCATGTTGCCCTGTCTTTCCTGAGTCACTTTTACTCTCTGCTCCCACTCTGTCAGTCATGGTGGCAGTAACAATACTGGATTGCTGTTGTGCTGCCCTTCCAGGTTTATTTCACAACATCAGGCTCCTGGACTGCAGTTAATAGTCCTTAGAGCACATAATGATGAGTTGCTCCTTTCCACCCCTCTCTTTCAATCTAACTAATGCTGGAAGATTGTCCTAGCCCAGTGGAACATTGCTGAGCCTCACTGGCTGAATGAACTGAAGAAATAAACACATTTCTAGGTTTTAGCATCAAATGTATCATTTTCAGTGTAATGGTATCCCTGCTATTAACTTAGCAAGAGAAGAGAGACCTGCTGGGAATCATTTTTCCATTTTCATTTTAATCAAGAAATCAGTAAATTAATATTAGCTCTATGAAATCAGCACAGGCTTTTTGTTTTCCCTGGTGAATATTTATTCAAGTTTTTAACAACTTCTCATCCTTCACTTCATATGTTTTCCACAAACTTTGAGTTTTGCTGCCAGTAAGGTTCAACTAGAGCTTATAGCAGTGTTGCTTGAATGCCAGTTCATGGATATCTGTTACAGAAGTCAGAAATGTCCTGATCAAATTTATGTTGGGAATGATCCACCTGAAGGGCACTAGTCAAACTCTGTGATGCTGAAGGAAAGAAACACACCTGAGTGTGTGGTTAGGTCAGGCAGAATTCTACTGGAGAAAAGGGACTCCCACAGAAGGTGGAAGGCAGGCAGGGTTTTGGAAAGTGCAAAAGTGGAAGTTCAGACATTTTGATTTCAAAATTAAAATTGGCCCATGTGAATTGAACTGGGCTCTCAGCACACAGTTCAGTTTGCTGGCAATCTTTAATTTCACCCTTGGTGTGAAAATATGGATAGTGAGTGAATCTTGGTAATTACCTACTCATCCAATCAGATTATTTCATCACCAGAAGGAGAAGCAACAAGTGAAAGTTGTAACAGGAAGACATGAGCTCTCTTGGCCATGTTTCACTGGCCTTTTCCAGAGCTGTGGGAACGGGGGTGGAAATACCCTGGATTGGTAGAGTTTGTGGTTTGTCTCAGTGGCCAGGGAATTCATCTGTGAGGCAAGAAACATCTGTTTTATTCCTAGTTTTTCTTCATCTGCTGGATGACTTTGTGTGGTGAGAGGTTAGTCTGCCTTTCATTTCCATCCTTGAGGATCCATTGTATGATGTTGAGGAGAGGAGCACAGGAGAACAGGCTTTTCCACTGCAGGTGCTGAGGCCACAGGATCTTCTGGTGATTGTGACAGCTCAGTCCTTTGCCACCTTGCTCAGGAGGAACAAATTCACCGCAATGATCCCTAGGGAAAGATCCAAATTACACAAGTGTCTCCACCAGCTCTGCCAAACTGCTGGCAGCCCTGCAATCTGAGAGCTAGGTTTGTTCTTTTTTCTTCTTTTCCCTTTTCCTTTTTACTTTCCCCTACTGTATTTCTCTTACACAACTATCCCCTTTCCCCTCTTTGCCTTGTTTTTTTTTTCTTAGAAAAAAAAGAAAAAAAATTAACTAAATTGGCACTTCTGTGATAACATCATGAAACAAAAGTGAAGAAAAAGGCAGCTGAAAGCAATCTCTTAAACATCCAGCAGTGATATGATTGTGTCCTGTTTCTGAGAGCCTAAGGCATCCAAGGATTCACCTGCCCTTTTCTAGCCCTGTCTCATTATTTGCTATTTTTATTGGGCTTTTCTCTTTTGTCGTGTTTCCTCATGTGGTCAATCACCTTTTGGTTTTAAGAAAAAAATTTGCAGTATAAAATAAGTACAAGAATAAAAATTTCACAATACTTTTTTCCTTTCCCATAAATACCATCTTTAAATATATTTAAAAGAGTGTCTAGAGGGGTCATATCATGCTATTCATGCTGTTGCTAAAGAAATAGGGAATAAGAGATGTTGTAAAATGAAAGTTTGTATGATTTTCTACACTATAAAGACTTCTAGTTGAGATAACTTTTTTTTGCATATTTTGTAAAAGAATTAAATGATTTTTAATTGTGATTGCTTGCCACTAGAGATAGTCATTACTTACTAAACTCTACATAACAAAAAACAAAAAGAAAGTTTCTGAGGGTCATTTAATAATTTTTAGCGTTTTACTTGCTTTGGACATGTTATTAACTTTGATATTTCACGTCCATTTATTCCATCAAAATTAGCATAACCATTTCCTACCGATAAAATAAAATAATAATTTTTTCTTTCTGTTATTTTTGTTACGATTAAAATGAAATACAGAGCTCTGTTTTCATCTTTTACTTTCCAGGGCTTTTGTAGTACAATTATAAAATTAGGCTTTTGTCTCATAAAATGATTCAAGTATTTCAAAATTATTTCTGTCCCACGTCTTTGGAGAAAAATCATGTCTTAATATGTTTTTTGAGACAAAATCTGAATGAAATATTTTATTTAGTTACTTTGGATATCTTGTAGCAGTCTGAAACCTTTTTTCTTATTCAGAAAGATTTTTTTTTTTACCCTAAGTAAAAACCCTTACTAACTGTCTAGGTAACTAAGGAAAAGCTGGTTTTCTGGGGGAAAAAAAAAAAAAAAAAAACAAAAAAAAAAACAAAAAAAAACCCAAACAAACAAAAAACAACCCAAAACCTCCTTATGTGCACAAGATCTTCTGAAATCTTTTGAACAAAGAAATTAATCGAAACTAAGGCTTTCTGAGATTAATTTTTTGTCTTATACAGAGCTTTTTTTAAAGGAGACAGCGAAGGATCTTAAAAAAAAAATAAATTTACCAGCTTTAAATCTGAATGTTAAGCATACAAAGACTGGGAAGAAGGACAGGCTTTCAGTCTGGTGCCTTCTGTAACAGACCCATTTAAAAATAAAAACTAGAAAGAGATGCAAAGATTGGCCTCAAATCCGATCTAAATTCTTCTCTGGCAGGAGAATAAACCAGGTAGCTTTATCAGTCTTTCCTGTTGTGACTGTATTTCATAGCATTGCCTTTGACTTGACAGGTTTTGGCAGGTGTTTTGTTCTCATCTGGGGTAAGAAGTTGCAGGGATTTAATACACGGGGTGACTGCAGACTGCAGCACTCTGAGGTGCACCTTTACTATGGCAACTGAAGGAGCAAATCTGCAGTGAAGCATGTGGTGCCAGTTGTGTGGTACAGATGCCACATCCAGTATCCCAGTGGTGAGGGATGCTCCACTGGGAGGTAGGATGACACCCACCTGCAAAATTCAAAGCTCCTCAGGTAATTTATCCCACTGGAAAACTGAGGAAGGCAGCCCTGCTTTTAGCTCTGGGGAAAAAAACAACCTCCTAGATGTACAACAATGCTCTTACCAATCTCAGGTACCCCTTCCAATTTGGGGCCACCCACCTTCTGATGTCCCTGTGCCTGCTGTCTGCATCTTTGACTTGTTTGACTTGCAAGGGGCTAATGTCTTGAGTTCATGCCACAAATCCAACACCCTGGGCAGAGCATGCACGAGCAGAGACTCTCTCTGACCTGTGTAGAGAGCCCTGGGCTTATTGGATGTGCTCTCCAGAGCTCTCCAGCATAGGCTGGTCCCTGCAGCAGTGAACTCCATCAGCACGTACGAGACTTTCAATCTCAGACTCTCAGAAACAGACCCATCTTCAAAATCTATAATGCAATTCACAGAGTCAATTTTTCATCTAGTGCTCCACGTCTGGGGTGAGCCAAGTTTTTAAGAGTTGCAATCTGGGGTTTCTTTTACCTTTCTGTTTTGTTTGGTTTGTACTTTTTTTTTTTCCTCTTTGCTCTCCCAGATGATTAATGTGAGTCATTGACTGTTTTTTCTGCTTCTCTGATGATCTGATTGGCTTTGTAAGGCCAAAATGAACCCAGTCCCTTGTGGAAGTATACGAAGGCCTTTGCTAATTCAATTAACTCTAAACTAAATACTTTGTGGGAGGAAGATAGTGAAAACTGGCTGGTGGGGAAGGAATTCTGCTCACTTAAGCTTCATTTCACTGTGCCACTACACTGACCTGTTTCACAAACATACCTGAGAATGGTAGAATCCAAGAGACATGCAGGTTTATTTCTGAGACCAGTGAGGCACTATTTAGCTGTTTGAGGCATAGGACTAGAAGAGACCATTTAGAGTCATGGACTCCTGTCCTTCCCTGCAGAGGCAGCCATATGGTAGGTAGGTGTCCAAGAAATATTTGCAGAGCAGGCGCTCTACCTGCCATAAAAGAACATGTCCCATTGCCCTCCACCCCACATCAGTGACCTGAAGTGAGAGATTAAACCCCCCCACACACAGCTAGTCTTCACAAGAGAAGACAGCAGGAGAGACAGGATGTCTCTCATGTCCCAGATATTCCAAGAGTGGAGTGGCTGTTATGTAAAACTTCTAGGTGAGCCAATGGGACAGACCACACAGCACACCAGAAGGGATGCCAAAGTTTAGCTGACATCAGGGAAAAATTTCCCCTAGTCTCACACAAAGCAAAATAACCAAAACCATGCACCTGGCAAAATAGCCAGTCTCCCTCCAGAGCAGAGAACAAGGCTCAGCCCTCCCCACGGAGCTCTGTAGCTGTCTGCACAGACATATGTGACTGGTCTGGTATGTTATTCAGTTCAGTGGTGGATGAAGAAGCTGAGCAGAGAGATCTGGATGTCATCACTCGGTTTCCAGAAGGAAACCTCTCATTTCAAGCTCTGAGGAAAGACAAGGGATTCAGCAGCATCCTGAGCTGGGACACTGCCTGCCACTTTCATGCTGTTCGCTGAACTGAGGAAATGGGCAGCACAGGGACAAGTTCCCAGATCAGATGACCCATTTTACTTGAATTGAAAAATTTGCATTTAATTTTTAGCTTTGGTTTAATCTTTAAAAGAAAAAAAATATCTCAGCCACAAAAATGGGACCACAAAATCTTTTGTTTAAAATAAAAGCAGAATTGAAGCATTGAGAGAATCCTAGATTTCTTCATAATGCCTCTCCAGAAAAAGCTGTTTTCCATCTCACAGACTTTGGGTGCTCACAGAATCTTTATTTCCTTACCTTTGAGCTATATTCTTATAAGCATGAAATGCTCAAGAGTCACTGCTGAGCACTGTAGTGAGCTCCTGTCGCTCCTCTCCAGCAGAACCTGTCACAGCTACCAGTGCAGGAAGCTCAAAGAAGTATCTCTTTAGTTTAAATCACCCCCATCAAACCAGTGCATCCTCTCCTGATCACTGGGAAGCCTTTGCTACCCAAGTTCATTGTCTATTCACTTCCCATGTGGTTCTGCCATCGGTCAACCCAGGAGATCTGAGTTTCAATCAGAATCATTTATGAAGGAACAGTAAAAGCACTGGTGTATTAAAAGATGCCATGCTGTTTGTTGTTGTTTTAAATCTGATGTCTTTACAAAGGGAAATACATTTCCAGGGATGGGTCTGTAGTGTTAATAAAGAACTGAAGCAAGTGAATGGGAAAAGGAAGGTGAGAGGAAGATTTTGAAAACACTTTGTGGGGGGGGGGTGAGGGAAGTCAGTATGAAATGGAAGTTAAAATGAGAGTGCAGCGATTTGAGAAAAGACACTCAGCTGCTTCCCTCTCTCCTTGCTCTGCCTTTCTTCCCTGATAAACATATGGATGGCAGAGTTGAAACAGATTTAGAGTGGAAATGCAAATGAGGTTTACACGAAGCAGCTTCTTGTCCGTTGTTGCTGGAGGAACCTGGATCTCTCCCAAGTTCCCAGGCAGTGGTTTGCTAAGGTACAGCAGGAGCAGCAGGTGCCTCCGGGCTTCACACGCATGGACCATCCGCTCACACAGCAAGGGGTTTGCTGTGCCAGGTGAAGAGGATTAGAAAGTGGGAAAATGGGCCTGATCCAAACTTGTACTTGGTGTGCTTTCAATTCTGGATGGCTTAGTGGCCCTTGAGGGTATGTGGCTGCTCACACATAGCGCTCAGCATCTCACAGGAAAAGGCTAATGTTGGCTAAAGCTTTGATGTTGCTCCATTAGCCTGTGCCTTGCCTCTACTTGGACAGTCTGCCACACAAGCCAGGCATACAAAATATATGTCAAAGAAGCTTCTTGCTATGATACTCCACACTGAAAACTTTGAGGATTTTTAATAGTCTGAATGATGTCTTCCTCAACTGTGTATGCAACCTCAAAACCCTCTCACTTAATGTTAAATGTCTAACTGGTGCAAAACAACCCCAAATACACTTAAGAGGGCAGGAAGGACCACCTTGTTGTTGCTGTGCTCTCTCATATGGGAACAGGAATTGCACTGATGAGTAGTATTAAATGGCCAAAAGCTCTCCCTTACCAACCCCTGGAAATCCATGGCAGCACCTAGGTGAAGTACCCTGTCAAGGTGCTTAACTACCCCTGAATAACTCTGAGAGACACCAGCACCTCCAGAGGGAAGCAAAATAAATTGCTCCCTGGAATTATTTCCACTGACAGTATAAGAGGTTACGTTTAGAGTAGTTTGGTTGACTTAGATAAATATTGGTTAATTTTTCCTCAAAACCTGCTCTTGGCAACCCCTTTTCCTTTCCAGGATGCCATATATCCGTTTCTGATGTTCCTGTATCCATACTTTTGAGTGAAGGAGACCAAAAACTGGATGGCGGAGAAATAAGACTCAGCAACTGAAACCTTTTATTTTAGGGGCTTAAAAAGAATCAAATAATCCTGGCTGTGTTCCCCCAAGTCGGAAATATTGTGAGCTGGCTTTTGGCACAATGCTCTCTTCTCAGTGACTAAATATCTCTTTAGTTTAGGATGTAGGATGTGAGGGGGATGGCTGTTATCAAAATGAAACATTATGAAACAGGTAGATCTTAGGATGAGCACTTAAAAACTTCCATGTAACTGCTTGGCATTTCTTCTTAACACCCAGAAGGACTGGCTTTAATGGTACACTTATTCATTGTGTGCTTAACCTCATGTCTGGTCTCCCCAGGATGGCCCAAAGAAATGATGGCAAGACTTTGTTTATCTCTAATAAGTTCATGGAAGAGAATAATTTACCAAGACCACTCTGTTGTATGCATTTGCATCATGGTTCCAATTGATTATTTATGCCAATTATTAACTATGAATAAGGATTGAAAGGGGAAATAATCTGTGCTTGGTCAACTTTATGCTTTCTGAGGTTTTCAGATGTTAACACCAGCAGCCCCCTCTGTCCCTTTTCATTGCTGTGCTTTCCTCCTAAACTGTGCTGAATTTTTTTCTCTACTTTTCACAAAGTGAAGCAGAAACTTACAGTGGATGGAGAAAACAAGAAAAATCCCTTATTAATTATGACTCCAAGCAATTTCAACCCATGATTTGGGGCTAGAAAGCAACTTGGATGATTTGTGCAGATTAGATGAAGCTTTCACACACAGTCTTACACTTCTAAAGTAAACAATTTAAAACCAAAACCTTTAAAAAAAACCCCACAGTATCATACAAATCTGGCAATTATTATTTTATGTAAAAAGGGTCCATCTGGGCTCCGTTGAAAGCTAGAAATTAGCTTTTACTGCAAGAAGTAGAAGACAAACAACTTGAGGCACCACAGTGGTTGTCTTTGCTGTTTCACTGTTGTCAGGTCCATCAGGAAGATGTGAGTGCCATGACAGTGAGGAAAAAAATCAAAGCCTTTCTGAGGAATAGCATGCTCAGCTCTTCAGCTGTGTGCTTAGCAGAGAACAAGATGGGTAGTAGAAGCACCTAATTAATTAAATCTTACTTTCTCGCTTTTATATGGTAATTACACCAATTATAAGCCAGATCCTAATGTTTTTCAAGGGATGTTTCTGAGACCTCCTTAAGACTGACTGTTTCTGACTCCTTAAGACCGACTTTATGAGAAGCATAAGGTGGAAGAATTGGTTTTGTTTCAGGGTGCTCCATGGCTGCCAGTTGCAAAGACACCTTCTCCACTGTACAGAGGATGGATACCAAAGCAGAAAGGGAAATCAGAGGGCTGGTACACAGATTGGGTCTGTTAATGGTCTTGCATCTCTGGGCAGTGGAAGGCAAACCTAGAACTGGTTCATAGAAATCTTTTCCATGTAGGAACTTCTGGGACCTAGTGGCAGATTCTGTCCTGTGCAGGTCTCCCAAAAAGCTATAGTTTAAGGAGATTATACAAATAATAAATGATGCTAATAATAAACCTTAGCTCTGCTGCTCCTGGGAGTATTTGGGAAGCAGCAGAGTGCTCAGCCCATGGAAAAATTACTGAGAGTCTGTAAGGTAAAAGTTGTACAGTGATCTCACTCTTTCTAAGGCTGTTACAGCAAGTGTGAAAAAGGGGCTTGTGTGTGTTCCCACCCTACACAAGGACATTGTGCTGAAATGAAAATAAATACTGATTGGGCAAGGGATTAGGCCTCTGCCGACTTTCCTAGGCTGACAGCACTGCTGAACTAGAAAAAAACCCAAACATTATTTCTCATGGCCCTCCAGTTTCCAATAATCTTGCTTTGATGCTTTCTCTGGCAGTCCCAGAACAGACAAGGTTTCTCCTTCCCCCTGCTCCCCTGGTCACTTCACTAAACACTCTTCCCTGAATGACAAACACACTGTGAGAACACAGAGGCTGGACATTACAGTATCTTGGCAAACTGAGTATTCCCAGATAGCTCAGAAATAGGAGTTACACTACCAGACTCCAGACCCTGACAATGCTTAGAAACACAATCTGTACCTCTGAGAGCTCCCAGGTACCATCAGTGACATGACCATCTGGAGCCATGAGGGATGATGATGAGTCCAGACCAGCAGAGAGAGCTCTTGATATACAGTCATGGCTGAGGACATTGTGAAAGCACATCACAGCCATTTCCATGGCAACTGGCTTTGATGGACTTCAGGGCAGTAGGAAACCAGAGAATAAGTTGACTTAGGGCAGAGGAAGAAAAACTGTGGTTATAAATATTGTGTAAGTGCACATGGGCCATTTATCCGTGCTGGGTGCACGTGGGGAGGTATTCACATGTGTGAGGGTAACAAGGTGGAACTTAACCTAAGCCACTGCCCAGGATATTTGTCTCAGTCAAGACCCAGCTTTTGCCTTCTGCCACAGATGTGGGGCTTTATTTTCATTGGTGGTTGCTTCTTCACTACTTCTATCACTTTAGGAAACTAAACACTTAAAATCCATTTAAAAATCCTGCATGCCAGAGGTTTGCCCTGGCAACATGTCTCAATAAGACCTTGGAGTCTTCTGTGAGTATTGGGATCAACCAGATGATTCTGCATAGTGATGAGCTTTGGAAAGTACAGCTCAAGGATGCACTGTGAGTGGGCTTGCAAAAAACACAAGCCCCAGATAAAGTATTTTTGTGAATCTGTGGCAAAATCTATGTACTAGCAGTCCATATGCACATACAGTGAGTGGGTCAGGTGCTGGGAGAGGATTGCATTAATTTATTTTCCTATAAACTAAACATTCAAGCAGGAAAAGCAGTGCCACATGGCAAAAAAAACCCCAAACATGGATTACGCACCACTTCTATTCCTGAAAACAGCTCTGGGTATACTGGTAGTTTAAGGCTAATTGGAGAGGGCTTGTGGTGGTCCCATCAGAGAAAGAGGAATGATTTAATCACTCCTGCTGAGCGAAGTCAAATGCTTCCAGCTTTTGGGTTATGCTCCAAGAGACAGGATGTTTGGCCAGGCTTACTAGCTGTAGTGTGAGCATCAGGGAGCAAAGACAAACAGAGAAGCTTATTCCTCAAAGAAAGTGAGGTTTTCACATGCAGAGGTTTGAAAAACAGCTGTTCAGGACAGAAAGGCTTTTTTCTTGTCTTCTCCATTGATATCAATCTAAATGCCAAAGCCCGAGCATGAACACACTGAGCTGTGCGCTGCTGTGAGCCAAATCTGTGCTAACTTGGAGGCTTAGAGTTATCCTCTGGTGTGCAGAAAGAGGTGTTTTTCTAACTAATCATTCAGAAATGAAAAAGTGGGCCAGAGACATGGAACCTGTGAACCCTTGCAGCCCCTTGGACACCTGGTTTTCATCAGACAGGACATACGCTACTAACACGGGCTTGTTGGAGGCTCTCTCTGTTGGGGCTCATTAGCACCACTAAATCATAGCCACAGCCCTGCCACTTTCCTTCTCATACGGTCTCCTCTGACTCAGGATTTATCATTCCCATCCCCACCCCTTTCTGTTTGGTGTTCTGGAGTTATTTATTTATATCAAGAGAGACAATGGCAGTGTTTCACAGGTGGTCGCAGTGGAATGCTAAACAGGCAGGACCAGGTCCCAGAGGTACCTCAGGATGTGGAGTTGATTTGTCCGATTCTACGTGACTAATATTAAATATCACCATATGGAGCCGAAGCCTTCCCCAGGAGTTTATCACTAATTCATCTAAGGGTGACTTTTGTTGTCAGTGTTAAAGTAACGCTGGGCTTTTCTTTCTATTTTCTGTGTTGCTACACTGTCTTCTTTTTTTTCCCCCCTCTGTTTCTGTGAACTACTCAAGGCAAACAGAAATATTAATTAAACTGTTTAAAAAATAATCTCTGCAGAAAGGTTGTTCTTGCACCTAGATGTGTGAATGGAAAGTGTGTAATTTGGTCACAGGGGGAAAAATAGCTCACTTCCCACCTTTCTCTTGTGAAATCAGTTGCTTAGCTATGAACCCTTATTCTAGCAGAGAAGCAGAATTTATACTGTGTAAACAGTATCATCTATCAACTGCATTTTTTTTCCTGTTTGCACAAGTATTTTGTAAGTTTATATTTGCCAGCTGGACTATTTAGCTGGCAGTTTTAAAGGAATCAATTCAAGCCTTCAACACATGGTGGAAGCTGTTCACCTTGACTCTTCACTTATAAACAATTAATGGATTCTCAAAGTTGTGTACACACACTTCAGATCCCTGATCAAATGACTGGCATGCCTGGCCAGTTATATTAACCAAACCTCTTTCTCAGGGCAGGATCCTCTGAAATGCATGGAAATAAAGGTTACCTCCCAGCTCTTCCCAATCAGCTCCCTCTCCTGCTCCCTTCTCAAACTTTTAATGCTGCTTATTTTCAGAATCCCATTGTAGTGGATACTGTGAAAACACAGAAGGAGAACTGATCCTTCAATACTTACAGCCAAAGCATGTCCCTAATGCATCAGATTAGCCTTTTAAAACAAGAGCTGCCTCCTGCTTGGAAACCCGTTGCTGCTTCTGCTTCCTCTGTTGCCCTCCCAGAGACACTTTCGTTTTCTGCTGCCCAGCCCAGAGCCCCTTCTTCTCTCTTCACCAATCCACTGGGTTTTCTCCACTGTGAGAGATGTTCTTGCCAAGGCACCCTCACTCTTAAAGGAAATCCCTTTTCCAAGCATCAGAGCGGCAACTCAGGTTTGGGAATTACAGCCAGGGCGAGCAGCTCTGCTCGATGCTTGTTCCTCTCGAATGCTGCATAACTGAGAGTGATGAGGGGAAGATTGATGTAGTGGTGAGCACAGTTCAGGTTGCACGCTGCTTGCTCCCTGAGAGCCCATTAAAGGGAAGATTTAGATGCAGCGGTAGTTGTTGGGATGACTGGAGAGTTAATTCCACGTGGAGGACAATTAACAGTTCTTAGTGAAGCAGATCCTACTGCACTGTGCATGCTGCCATGCACAGCGCTTCCTTCCCTGCCCTTTGGAAGCTTTTACCTCACCCAAGCCACTTTCTCCCTCTCTGCCTTCTGCAGAACGAGGAGGAAAATGTTGGTCAGGAAAATACATATGAGGCTGTGCAGCCCACTGGATCCGAGTGCCTGCTCCAGCCCCATGGGCAATGTTGCTAATGTTTTGCACTGAATAAAGGCAGAATATTTTTAGATGGTCGCTGCTTTCCACCATCTAATTATACTTTGAGAAAAGATTTGAGGGGAATGGGTCAAAGGGAAAAAAAAAAAAAGGAAAAAGAAATACAGCAACCCAAAAGAGATCCTCCTTTAGCTGTTCTTGGCACCATCACGGACAAAGATCTTTTGCTCCAGTGCTCAGGTGTCACATGAGGAAGCATTGAACCATCAAAGCCTGGCCATTGTCTTGTTATGAAATAAGAAGGTGGTTACACTTACAGATATTCAATATCATCACCTTCTAAGTGATAGCCTTTAAAGACTCATTCAATTATGTTTCACACATTTCCACCAAAGTATCAGCACTGCAGTCAGAGTAGAGATCACTTATCACCTTTCGTTTTCCTACTTGAGTGTAAAATTACATGGGATTTTTCATTCCCAGCAGAATAATTCTAAACCAGGTTTTGCAAGATTTGGGTTGGGGACTAATTGCAGTCACTTTCAAAAAGTTTCACCTGTATGTTA
>NW_016690191.1:4342589-4383239 GCF_001604755.1 Lepidothrix coronata
TTTTTTTTTTTTTTTTTTTTTTTTTGTCTGTACTGACCCTGCAGCTCTATTTGCCCCTGTCATACACAAAAACTCAATGTCTGGGAAAGAATAAACTATGAATCTCCTTGGTTTTTTTCCGACAGCCCTTTTATGTAACTTTAGAAGCAGCAACCTTTTCTGATTCAAAAAGAGGGGTAGAGGGGAGTATGGATAACCTAAAATATACGTGTTGATTGCTGCTGAGCCTCCCACTTCCACTCTGCATGCGGAGTGCAGAAATGCCAAGGCAAAGGTGTTTCCATGGTGTTTACTGCTTAGACCTCCACAGTCAATATCCTGCCCTGATAATAGCAAAGAGAATGTTAACATGTGATTTTCAGCCAAGATCTGCAGACTCGAAAGTGCTGAGAATATTAGCCAAGTATCTGAGTAAGGAACTGAATTTCGGGATGCTTGTGTAAGCCTCCCATGCTCCCAAGATAACAATTTCTCCATATTGATGATAAAGAGCCTTGCTTTTTCCATTTTGAGTGTTCAGGCAGAACTGCTGATGTCACAAACATTTTATTTATTGCCAGTCCTGATTAGATCTACCAATATTTAGCAGCCAGACGAAGAATTAAGAGACTTTAAGTGATCATGTCCAATTAACCATTTGTCTTTGACATGGCCCTGTTAATTGCTCTGTTGTGTTTTAAGAAGGTAGTCCAAATTCTTCTAAAGTTCCATTAAATAAGGAAGACAATATGTTGCCTGTTTTGTAAAAGCTGACAGCAGATTTCAGGTAAAATAAAGATAAATTCAAGGAAGTTATTTATGTCCCAAACTTAACTGAAACTAATTTTGGCTAGTGATTCACCTCAGTTATTTTAATGGTAAATTGAATAAAACAAGAAAAGTGAAATGACATCAAGAATTTTTTTTCTGATGGGGTTGAAGTTCTGAATGAAAGAGTTTTGTTTTGATTTTTTTCTTAAACAGTAAATACAGTTTGATCAGTCTAATCCAGACATTTCATTAATATAGTTCAATTCTATCAGTTTTAACTCAAGAAAGTAAACATTCTGGAGGAGGAAAAAAAGGGCACACTAATTTTGGGATATATTAAAAAAAAAAATCAAAAGCTGAAAGAAACTTTGCTTTTAGTTCACTAAAAATCTTTCTATTGAATGACTGCAATTTGTGAGTTTGCATTTTGTTTGCTGAGAATGTTTTTTAAAATATGTACTTTGGATTACCCTGAAATCAATCGCTTTTCTGATCTTCCAGAACTGCAAGCAAGCAAACAAAAAAATTCACTTATTCATGCACCTCTGCTCATGAGGGAGTCTCTCTTTGAAAGCATTCCAGAACACTTTCACAGATGCTAGAACTTCAGATTGCTCTGATAGGATTCAGAGAGATGTCCAGACAGTGAGATCTTCACCAATACTTTCTGACACTCACCATCAATAACATTTCTCACCAGATATTCTCTTCATTTTATCAGCATGCTTAAAGATATGATTCACAAAACCACACACAAAACAAGAAAAGATCTTGCAAGTGACATGTGTGTAATATTTCAGATTCCTGCCTCTTTTCATGTCCTCAAAACAAGGTTAGCAAATGAGACAGGAGACAGGAGTAAGCAGCAGCTCTATGAATTTATATCTGCTCAAAAGACCACTTTTATGCCCAGTTTCAAAAAATGGTCAGCAAGTAGGATGATGGGTGATTTTTAACTTGTTCTAATTTTGCTTGGACTGCAGGAGACAGCTCAGATCTATCAGGCACCAGGCTCTGAAGACAACCTGGCTCTCATTGCAAGCATGAGTTAAACATGCTCTGTCCTTACACTGCTTTTCTCGTCTAAAGGAAACGAGAATATGGAAAATAGTGTGACAGGAAAGATGGACATAAAGAACAAGAGCAAATCCACTCCTTGGCATGGAAGGAGAGGATATGAGCAGTCTGACAAAGCTGTCTTTATGGATGGAGCCTCAGAAACACTGGCATGGAGTTGCTTCCATGTGGGACTCATATTAAAAGTCATCATTAAATGAAGTGGGGCTGATTTGTGTAGTTCATGTGGAAAGTCCCTATTTACGTGAAGTGGAAGATGAAACCTATGGGATTAATTGCCAGCTTTTTGAAGGGCCCTCCCTGGCTCTCCAATTTGCTGAAGATATTTCCAAGTGAGCAGCATTGAAAGCCCCATGAGAAAGGCTGCTCCTGTGAGTTGGCCAGTCTATTTTGCAGAACAGCTGAACACTGGTCGAACATTTGCACAGGAAAAAAAGCTGGTCTACAGGGAAAGAAGCTGATTTTGTGGCTTAAGTGTTGCAATAGGCCCTAGGAGATGCAGATTTAAGACCAATTTCTATTGCAGACTCACTAAAGAGGTGTGAGTTAGTTGCTTGCCTCAGCTGCCTATCTGTAACTTTGGAAGAATACTACTTCCCATTACTTCTTTCTTGTCCTATTTAGATCATATTCCCTCCTATGGAAGAAATAAATCTCAGCTGGTAGTGGCATGCCAAGGCAACGGACATCAACACTGAAGGGTCCCATGGGAAACTGGAGGTGATCTCTTCCCATGAGAGGATGCACACTGTGGTTTAACCCCAGCCAGCAACACCTGCTCATTGGCAGAGCATGGGAAACTGAAAAGTTCTTGATTTAGAGCAAGCACTACTTAGCAACAACTAAAACATCGGTGCTACCAATATTGCTCTCATACTAAATCCAAAACACAGCACTGTACCATCTTCTAGGGAGAAAGACTATCCCAGCTGAAATCAGTACAGTCACCTACCTCAAAGAGAGAATTATGCTCTTCTCTGCACAGTTATTCCTAACTTCTATTTCAGACGTAAATGTACAAGCCCATATAAAGTCTCCTTGAAAAAGTGAGTAGTGCTTCATTTGATACAGCTGGCAGCACTTCTCTAGCTGAGAGACTGCTGAGTGATTCATTCCTGTCCCTCTATCCATGGCATTGGGGATCCACTGACTCAGATCACATCTGAGCTGCAGAGCTCAGGCAACAGCCTTGCACTTTCTAGGCACAAGTTATTATGGGCAGTGGCGGGAGATGGGCTCCTCTTCAGGGTTTAATTTCCCCCCTGTACAATCAGTCCTCGAGTTCCAATTTTTTTTTAATAAGTTTGATAAGGAGAAAGAAACAGCTTGAAGAGGGACTAAAGAGCCAGAAATGGGTCTAGGGGACAGAAGAAAGCCACCTCTCTGTAATGCAAATTCTCAGTTTCTCATGACACTGCACAGGGCACAGAGCTCATGGCCTCACTAATCCATGGCAAGCAAGTCCTTCAGAGAATTCCCTCAGCAATCCTGCTGCTCACTCGCCTTCTCCCCTTCCAGCTCAGGCAGGTCCTGCCCTGGCTGAAGGGATGGTTTCTCCAAAGGCAGACAGATGTATGGCCAGGCATGTTGAGGTGTAAGCTGTTCCAGAGCACAGTCATTACTGAGCCAGACTGTGAGAATTGTCCCATGCCAAGCTCCACTTCTGAATACCTTTGTTCTGGTCCCTCTATAATGATAATGAGTGGTGTGGGACTGAAGTTTGTGGCTCTGTGGTGACAAGTGAAGTGAGAGGAAGAGTTAATATGCACACTGTGCCTTATATACACAACTGATTCATTTGGCCATCCACACCTCAGAACAATAATCCTGTCTCAAACAGAGCAGTCAAGAAATGGGTTATCAAAAAAAAAAAAAAAAAAAAACAAGTGACTGAAATTGCATCGGTAAGGGGAACATTTGGGGTTTCAGTCCCATAGTATGAATACCCATGGAAAGAACCTTTTTTTATAAATAAGGGGAGGAATTTTTAACTACTGATTGATTAATTTTTATTCTTCCATTGGAGAGAACACAAAGACACACACAGAACCACACACTACATCTGTCAAACACAATTCCTTGCCTTTCCATTAGCAGTTCCTAGCCAGTCCTCTTGCACAGCACACTGCCTCACCAGACCCATACAGTAAGTCCTTGTGATTAAAAATTCCCCAGGCCTTTCATTTTTACCTTGTGCTATATATCTGCTGGACATTAGTGTGTGTATACACAGACATATATATTCGATTTATGGAAACTATAATCACCCACAATGAGATAATCTCGCCTGTCCCCAGAGTGTTAATCTTCGTTTCCCAGAGTCACTTACTCTTCAATCTGACTAAAGGCTATTGGATCTGGCAGGAGAACTATAACAGCCTTCTCCTGCTCTGAGATAACAGAAGTGGAGCCCAGAAAACAAGAATGATGCCAACAAGCCAAAGAATCCTGTATAAATTACACAACCATCGTCTAGATTTCATGGAAGCTAATCCTACTTCTGTTTTGCTCTGTGTTTTTCAGTAGCCAAGCTCCTGCCATAATTACATCTGGAACCTTTCCTTTCTTAAGCTGCTTTTTTTAGCATTCAAACCCAAAGTCATGTTGCAGAGCTCCAGGTTGATCAGGCAGTGGCTTGAGATTTTTATGTGCAACAAGTCTCATGCTTTTCTTTACATGAGTGCACTGGAATTACTATTTGAATGCATTGGCAAGAAATACAATATCATGGCTGAGTGTTCTGATAAGACTGAAAAGAAATATTTTCAAAATATTTTGGTTTGTGAAAAAAGAATAATTAAATGTTTTAAGTTGCTGTCCCAGTTCATGATTAAAGCAACTGGAGAAATCATGTCCTTTCCCACAAAATGCAATTTTAATTTTCTGAGCAGCCCAGGGAATAATTTCCCATTCCCAGGATGCTGGGTGGACACAAGAAACATTCCTGGCACAATGCACTCCTGTGTCTCTCTGAGATGAACACACACTCATTAGAGCACAAATCAGGACACCCGTGGTCCATTCCCAGATGCAGTCTTGGCTTATTAAATCCCCTCTGCACCTTAGTGACACCAGATGGACAGTGCCTTAATGAAAGCTTGTCTTAGGGTAATAACAGTCTTGACATATTTATGGAAAAATGTGTGAAACACGTTTTTAATTTCTGGCTGGAAATGTGCTATTTAAGCACATTAATGTGTGTGTATTTTTATGCAAGTTAAATAGGGGGGCAGTAAAAAGGAATCTCATTGATCCCAGAAATAATTTATCATCATAAATACGAGAACCAGAGAGTTCTTGTGTTAGAACTGTTGATTGTAAAATAAACAGCACTTTTTATTGAGTAGCCATGCCTGTTCCCCAGAGTCTGAAGATCCATTACTTGCACCACTCTAGTCTCACCATGAAGCCAGCCAGTCAGCAGTGTAAATCTTTCTTCTCCTCAGGTCATCGCAGAACACTTCAGCTGTGGTTTTATTCTTCTTTTTCTTTTGCATTGTTTATAAACCTGCCAACATCTGAAAAGGGGACTTGTGTTTGTCCCAGAGGTCGCGTATTATACAACTCATTTGCTGGTTCAGTTACAGACACTACAAGCTGTCTTGCCTTCACTTTGCACGCTGGAACCACTTTACGTTTGTAACTGAACCAGCTCATCCCCCTGGTTGCAGTGAGACTTGTTAGACTCTGTATCTTTGTCTGATCGTGCTCAAGCAATACAGAAACTATTTGAGATATCTGGAAAAGAGGTTTGGCTTGTAAGGAGTTGGCCAGATCCCAGGATCCCATTTTATTCTGGGATTTCAACACCTAGCAAGTGTTCCAGTGGTGGTGTTCAGTAGAAAAAGAGAGGGAGCTTGGGAATATCTTCTTTGCTTTTCACAAAAGCTGATGTGGGCAAAATGAGATAATGAGCTATGCTGAGTTTCCTGAAAAGCTGATTTGAGAGGGAAAAAAAAGGACAGAAGAAAATCCCCTATGGATCTTCTGAATCAGAGCAGGGCACACAGCCATTGAAGTGTTTAGTCCTGGTTAGGGTCTTCAGTCTGGTGCACAGCCATGCACATGGGGATGATTGTCATGAAACACCAGAACGAGCTGCTGATGGATACAGGATGAAAGACCCAGAGTGGACAAGAACTTAACACAAGCCTGGGAAGGGTTTCTGGCCTTTATGCTACCTCAGGGACAAGCGTTAAACCGAAGGAGGACCGAGAAAAGAAAAGAGAAAAGAGAGAAGGTGGTGTACAAGAGCTTCAAAGTGCAAGAAAAGATGACACTGGCCCTTTCTCAAGAGCTTAGAAGCAAAATTGGCTTCCTAGAGAAAGAACATAAGAAATCTGGCAACCTAAATATATTTAAAGGGCTTACAGCTCTCCAGGGAAAATTTTGAGGCTATTGAAGTGGAAAAAAACCATTTGCTAAAATTAAACAGGCTTTTTTTTTTTCCCAGAAAAAGAAAAAAATAAAAGACTGACAAAGCAGGCAAATGTTTGGCAGGAGACCCAGAAAAGAAAAAAACAAACATCACAACTGGAAATAGCAACAACATGATGTGGGAAATCTGGGCAGGGGAGAGGTCTAGCCTGCTTCCCCTTTGTCTTCCACAAAATCTGCAAGGGGAAAGTAAGAAATTAGTTCATGTAGAGTTTTCTAAAGAGCCAACTTTGCAAAAAGAAATTAAAAAAAAGTTCTTAAAAAGCCAGAAGAGAGTCTTTCCAAGCAGAAATTTGAAAATTTAAGGCTAGTGAGAACTCTTGGTGAGTTAATGTTGAACAAGCCTTAATACCCAGTGTGTGATAGGGAATGGTGATTGCTGCTTGACCTGGAGTCTAATGGTCTTGAGCCTAATGCCAAGAACAGGCAGGGTCACAGTGAGTGGCTCATGTGATGAAATGGCAGGTGCTCAATGATTTTGGCTAATTTGATTGCACATTTTGAAGAAATTGGCTGTGGAAATGTTAGTGTGAAATAGTGCCTGTTCAGGGCCTCTGTCTCTCCATCCCTGGAGCAAGACACATACCATTGAGATGAATTTATTCATTTTGGGTTCTCAGCATCTCCATCCTTGCAGCCCACGGAAAGCTGGAGGGCACAATGTGTGACATCTCAGCTCTTACTGTGGCAGCAAGTCATTTGCCTGGGATTGGAGCTTTGCCCCAGGGAGGAATGGAACCAGGGAGAGAGCAAAGTTCCTATGAAACAATCCATAAATCTTTGTGGTATTTGTGAAGTGGATGGCAGGTCATGCAGAACATCTATGTACTTATGATGAGGTAGAAGTGAAAACCCTCCACTCACGTCAGTACAATTATACTACTGAATCCAAAGAAATAATTGGGCTTATAAAAG
The DNA here is from genome assembly GCF_001604755.1 of Lepidothrix coronata. Classification (NCBI taxonomy): domain Eukaryota; kingdom Metazoa; phylum Chordata; class Aves; order Passeriformes; family Pipridae; genus Lepidothrix; species Lepidothrix coronata. The sequence goes on from NW_016690191.1 coordinate 4,349,769, forward strand.
AGGTTTTCTTGCATTTCCATGGCCAGCTAGGTGTGAAGGGCCCTAGCAGAAGGTCAGTATTAACCTGCCTTGTTAATACTGTGAGCTGAGATGCCAAGCTTATCAGCCCTTCCCTCCCTCAAGTATGCAAGATGGATGTAGGTTCTCATAGAATATATTCCCCTAAGATCAGTGACCTGGTTAAGGCTAATTACCACATACTCTTACTCTAAATTAAAAAGGACCTTAGGAACTGAAAGCCCTGTATGATTAAGTGGCTCCAAAGATTAACTGTGATAAGAGTGATATGGCATTTCAAGGTTTCCTCAGTGCTACATATTTGTCACTCTCTGAATCCACCACATGGACCTTGGAGCTCTGATTCTAAAGGTCTGCAAAGTGAATTCGGGGTCATTTATCAGTTGGGAGTGGACAAACCAAAGAAGGCTTTTGAGCACCAGCTTTTTCTGAGCAGCCAAAGTTTGATCCCTCAGGTATTGGCTGGGATAGTGAGCCTGGTGCTCTTCCACCTGCATCCACCCTTCTCTTATTGCCCTTGCTGTCACCCATGTGCTGAGCACAGGGCAACTTTAGGAGATTTTTCTCCACATCCTCACTTCATGGGAATGCTGAAGACATTGGTGACTCCTGGTTTATGCACCAAGTGCAGAAGGAAGAACCAGTGAGACACCCCACTGCCCAGTTCTGTACTTTGGTCTTGCTTTATATAGTAGTTTTTCTGTAGAGGAAGCAGCTTTCCACCCCTCTTGAAAGGGGAGAAAAGAAGCAACCTCGAAGAAGCAAGGCTGATGCTGAGCGGAAATGGTGTCTGTACAGTCCTTACAACAGGGGAGATAACAGACTTAAGAACAACCCTCCAGTCTAAGAGGAAACATCCAACTGGAGCAGAATATTCTCTCTGTCCGTGGCTAGTAGTGGGTGCTTAGAAATGGGTATAAGAAAGAGAAAAAAAACCAAAGAAAATTCCCTGTCAACATCCTTCCTCATTTTTCAGTAATCTGCAGCTTAAAGAGTCCCAGATTGGAGCTTGGATCCACTTCACTGTGTTTAATAAGCCCTTGATGTACTTTTCTTCCATGAATTTGTCTAATTGCTTTTTGAACCCATTTATACTTTAGGCAATGAGCTCTACAGTTTGATTATGCTTTGTGTGTGGAAAAGGGCTTCCTTTTGTTTGCTTAAATCTAAGGCCTGATCCATTTATTCGATGTCTCTTGTTTCTGCCTCACAAGAAACAGTGAATAATTGTTTACAGTCGATTCCTCCATGCTATTTATTATTTTATATAACTACACATACACCATTCACTCATTTATTTTCCAAACTTATGAGCCTCAACCTTTTGATTTCTGTGCCCAGGACCGGCTCCTTACCTACCTGGTCATTCTTCCAGCCATCTCTGCACCCCTCCTATTTCTAAAGAATTTTTGTGTGAGATGGCACAACAGAATAATCAAGATGTGAGCCATTTTAGCACTGCCTTTTATTTTTTTTGTACTGTAGATATTTCTTAATTATTACTAACATACTCTTGACCTCTGCTGAGCATTGAACTGACTTTTTCAGAGAAGTTCCCAGTGATTCCAAGTCCTGAGAGACTCTAGCTAATTTGGAACCATTTTGATATATTTACAATTAAAATCGATTTTCCTCATGTGCAACACTTTATGTTTATCTGGTCTGGAAGGGTTGTTACCATTCACTTTGTAAAAAAATATTTTGAAAGTTGTTCTACTCACATTTCAAATAGAGAATGCTTCTGATTCATCTCTCCTAAACTACTGACCTCCTCCCTTGTGAACTCTGATAAAAGATTTTATTAAGCTTTTCTCCTACAGACTTTTCTTTCTTGAGCACCCATTACACCCTTATCATTATCTGCCAGTATAAAATATCTGACAAGTTTTTTTTTTCTGAGGTACTTGTATTGTGACTTCAATTGCCTCTCAGGAGTTTTTTCTGAAAACCTTTTTTGCCCTGACATATGACAAATTTACATTGAACTTGGTGTTTTCTGTTTTCCTCTTTTTGGCCCAGTTTCCATTCTTCAATGGATATCTTCTACTTTAAGTACTTTTTTTTAAATCTGCAGCTGAATCAAACATAGCTCTTTTCCCTGTATTTGCTCTTTCTGCAATTTTTGATGCTATACATTTTAGTGAGCATCTAATGTTATCTTTTTAATAATTTTCATGCCACAAGAAAAGTTTTTTACCCTCTTAGCTGTTGATTTTCTGCCTCATTTTTTATGAAGCAGGCTTTCTCCAAGATAAATTCTAATGCTACTGAATTGAAGGGTTTGTTTATTTGTTTCTGAGTCCTACAAGGCTGTTGGATTGAATTAAATTGTTCCTGTTATTACAGATGGATTCTTAAATAGCTGTGTCTCAAATCCAGTCCTTGTTAGAACTGGATGAGGAGTTGTCTTTTCCTCCTACAAGATCTCAGAACTCTGTATCCAGACTTTCTATTCATCAAGTTCAATATAAGGATGGGTATTAACAGGGACTGCAGAATTATGCCTGGCTGGGACTTGAATTCTTTTCAGGCTCGAATAACTCACATGTTAAATAACCGGGTTAGCATATAATCAGTGTGAGATCTTCTCTGGAGTGTTTTGTTTTTGCTTTTGGTTTTTTTCGTTTGTTTGGTTTGGTTTGGGTTTTTTGTCACTTTTGTTTATTTGTTTATTAATGATTCACAAGTCTAAGTTTCCAGAAGTAGATTCATATATTGCATATCTCTGTGCTGTGTTCCTGCCGCAGTTCAGGTGGAAGAGGAGAGATTTTCAGTGTGACAATGCCCAGCCTTTTTCCAAAAATATATGTAGTCACATTTCTTAAGACACTCAGAAAATCACCGACCATTTCTGAGTGTCTGTAGTTACATTGTCCGTGTCTTTCCTTACTGCTTTTCTCAAGAATTTTCCCAAATTCTGCCACTCTATAAATAGCGTTTAAAAATTCTCCAATTGTACAAGGCTTGTGTCATCTGTACCAGTGTTTCCTAGAAGTTGGCTCTACTATCTAATGCAATAAATATTGCTTAGAACATCCAAGACTATAAATCACTAGGAGAATAACCTGAACTCTGTAGCAAATTATCACAGGAAAGCTTACAAATCTGTAGGAACTAACAAACTTTACTTGAACTCAAACTCAAATATTTAATATGTGGGACCCGTACAAGTGATCAGCTGGACAGCAGAGCCTTTCTCTGTAACCCTTTAATAAATCCATTCCTTTATTTTTAGAAGCAGCTTTAACTGCCAACAGTTATCTGTCATGTCTGGCCTGTCTGGTCTTCTTCATTGTCATATCAGAGCACTCATATTAAATAATATACTGGCATCATGTTTTTGTAAGAGCATTTTGATTAGCAATAAAGGGAGTCTGATAGCATTGCCATGAAACTCCTCATAGGAGAGCTGAATCCTCCCATTATATACCCAAATTAGCTCTGCCAGTGCCTTTCCCAGAACAGCTGGCTTTGGTGGCCACCCCAACCCCACATTTCTGAAGCATTCAGCAAAAGCCCCTTCTCTCTGCACTGCAGCACCCCCTGCTATTCAGGGGACGAGTCCTCGTGCAGTCACCCAGCAGCACCATCCACCTCTGTGTTCTACTCTCTCCTTCTGTGCACAGAGTGCCAAGCAAGAGAAATAGTGGGATGTTCCATGCTATTGACAAATGGTGACAGGATTCAGGTGGCTGAGCTCATTTCCACTGTAGCCTTGAGCAGGTTTGAACCTCCATCTCCGGTCTTGAGAGTTTTAGCATGTTATCTGCTGCCCTTTGCTACCTGCTTCAAGGTCAGACCTACTAAAGAAAGGATCTGCATTAATTGTCATGGAAAAGAGGGGATTTCAAGGTAACTGCCATGAAATGTGAAGGCTGGAAACACAGAACAAATAAATTAGACTACTTTCACCTCCCCACTCAGTGTTTCATACTGCCCATGTGCTGGAGGAGGGTTCCTGGGCTGCACTTCCCCCATCCCTGGGCTCTGAAAGGCCAGGGGGAGTGGTATACAGAAGCACATAAAAAATGTAATTGCTTTCAATTTTCTCTTTTGTAGCGAAATTTTATGATCAGGATGCAGGATGATCTGAAAGACAAGTTGGCAGAGGTTTGGGGCCAAACATAATTTGGGATCGCTGCCCCAGAAATCCTGGAACTAGACAGAGACATAAAAATGCTCTGCATGCAGGTTGAGAACTAAGTACAATGTTTGTTATTCTGTCTGTCTTAGTCTGGCAGGAGGCTGGAATAATAAGAGGTGGGGAAGCACTGTTTCTGCTATTGATACAGCTTGACTACTTTTTTTTTTGGAATGTGTCTCTTTAGAGACAAAGGCAATCTGAGCATTCCCAGCAAAGGTCTGCAAAATTATGGGCTGCAATCTCAGAGGTGGCGTGGCAGAAATGCAGTGGAATCAGCTCCAGCAGTGACTTATATAATTTCCAACCAGCTGAATTCTGATGGTAGTGAGTGAGTAGGACAAGAGGAGGGATGCAATGCCTTGAGGGAGAGAGATGTTATTTATGCACAAATATATTAATAATCAACAATGAAGAGAAATGAAGGAGAAAATTCACGTGGCAATTTAATAGGTTTTTGGGAACTTCTGATATGAAATTTTGCATGAATCCCATAAGGAATCCAACAAATTCCTTTTCCTGTTTTAATGGAGGTTAAACAGATTGAAGCAAATCTTAGGGCAGTTTTATTAAATATTATGTAGATTTTTATAAACCTACTAGAGATTCAATAACAGTTATTTTGGAGTTAGCAAATCTTTTCTTGTGCTTGTTAGAGATCTTGGTAGATTAAACAGGGAGCCAGGTCTAGCAAATGTTGAAATTTAATATTTAGAGTCAGTCTGAATAAACCATGGGTGGATTTTGCAATGACGCATTCAAGATTAACAAATATTGTCTCATCTCAAGAAAATAAATGTTAAATAAGGATGAAGCTAATAAGGTTCAGCAAGACAAGAGCTCCATTTACAAGTCTTTTATGTATTTAATAAATACATTTATTAAATGAAGTGCAGTGCTCATTGGAGATTGTATCGATGTAAGAAAGTCATCTCTGGTATGACTTAATCAGACTAATTCCCCATTTATTAAATGTTCTTGAGATTTCAAGAGTCCACATCAAGCTTAATGTGCATCTGGGAGGCTCTGTAAAGTGATCAAAAGAAATGGCAGCAGTGGCAGCCTTGGGGTTAGAAAGTATCTTCATCGTTTATGCTTATGCTTCACCCCAGGAAAGGGACATACGAAGGAAGGAATAGAAAGGTTTTTTTGAAATAAAAGTGTTTCTAATATTAAATTTGTGTGGGAGGGAAGCTTCTGGACATGGCTGTGGCAGACAGGGAAGCTCATACCCAGAAATAGGAGGACAATGAGGTGACTGGGGTTGTGGTAGCTGTAAGATTATATGGACTTGACACACTGGGACAAACACCAACTATCTGGGACACTGAATATTCAGCAGTTTTAGCATTAGGAAAAATATATATCCTGCAGACTGCAGTGGACTGACCCTTTAGCCATAGTCCAGGTGGAATAGTAGGAAAAGCATCTGTTAGTCATTTGTCTTTCTTTTCTCTCCTGTGATTTCTATTCCTGGCCGGCTCAGCTCTTGTCTGCCCTGCTGAGACCAACAGAGAGGTAATGAGTTGGTCTGGTCATTTTAAGTGTGGATGCCTGTCTCCTGGGAGCTGGAGCAAGGCTGTCAGGTCATGCCTGGGGCCCCTGGAGAGTTGCTGGATGGTCTCAGGGCTCAGCAGCTGCTGCTCTGGAGTGTGGTGTGCTAAGAACTGCATCCAGAAGGACATGCATAAATTAGAGCTACAGTTCCTCTGATGACCCTACATATGGTTTGGTGACTTAAAATTCATGCTTTCCAAAGTCACGATGCTCTTCCCAATGGCAGCATCCTCATGGTTTCCACAGCATTATCACTCCCATGAACTCCTATTGAATGTAGTGTCCGCAAAGATTGGCCACGTGAACACACTAATATTTGGGGTGTGATTTGAAAGGCCTGGGTCAAAGGAATTTGTCTTATTTTCACATCTAGAAAACATCCTCTAGAGAAAAATTCTTAGTGAAGATATTTGCAAAGTGAAAATCATGACTTTGCTTTGGCATAGGTAGTTCAAAAGATGGTGTAGCTTAAATGTGGAAGAGAACCAACAAAACAAACCCACATCATTTGCAGTCAGCTCCCTGCACTGGAACATTTCAGGTTTCTTGCAGACTAGAGCAGATGTCTTCACAGCTTGACAGCGGCATCAGCCTTTTTCCACGTGGTGTAAATGTAACAATGATGCAAGTTTGTTTAACTCGGGTCTCCCTTGCCCCTGCCCGTATCAGGTCTCGAAACACACAAAGTGATTCTCACTAATTCCCAATTCTGCAGTGTCCTCACAGAACATGTGCTGTTCCTGAGCATTTCTGGAAGAGTGTGTGAGATCCCTGTTACCTGCAACTCATCTTGAGAGAGTTTCCCACCATCTCCCATAGAGGGGGACAAAGCAAGGGGACCTCAACAAGGCAGGGGGAGGCCAGCAAGAGTGCACACATAATAAGAACAGGACTATTTACCACTGTCTGCTGCTGTTCCAGAGCAGATCAGCTGAAGAAATTTCCCAACAGCAGAAAAATTCTCTCTCAGAGGAGATAATAATTGTAATTGAAATCAAAAACCCCTCAAGTATCTTTGTGTGTACAGTAATAGCACAACATTTTTAATCACAGTGGGATTAATAAGGAACAACGTTCTGCCACTTGTAGTCTGTTTTGTTTGAGGCAGGGGCATGAGCTACACTGCCATTGCAGTAGTCCCCAGGGATGGCTCCTGATGGGGTTCTCCCCCAGACCCTCATTGGGGTGAAGGTGGGGTGGCATCTGGTTTGTAATTCAGTGGAAGAATGACCAGAGATCAAGTTGAACCTGGCATGATGGAACTAAAGCTATTTAGCATTCTGGCACTCCACAAGGAAAGGAAAGAGAAGCACAGGTAAGCTGAGCTGATATTCAGCTCACATCAACCTTTGCAGAAACAATTATAAAATGCAAATACTATGGACACTTGCTTAACAAAGAAAATCTATCCCTCTGTTCTTTTATTAAACATCTATTTAAAGAGAAAATACTTTTGTATTTCTATTTTATCTCTTCCCAAGCCCTATGATGTTAATACAAAATGTCCATCAGATTCCTCACTGTATCACCACGCCAAAATAAGCTGATTCCTAAATGCTTATTGTGTCACATCAGATAATGATGACAACTCTGCTGGGCATCTCCTTGTGTTGAGCAGCTTTTTACAGCATGAAGGTTTATGGCAGGTGAGAACTCCTCATTTTACAGTGGGAACACAGAGAAAACCACACTTTTTGCCAGAGCAACTCCCACGTGTTGGCAGGGAGCCACGAACCAGATTAACCCCTGCTCACTCAACAAGCAAGCAAGATGTGCTAAAGAAACAGCCATTGCTCGAGCTGGTCACTTTTATTTCTAAACTGACCTTGCCCTGGATCTGTATCAGCTCTGACCACAGCATCACCTGCTGCAGATCCCTTCTCTCTTGGCCAGGGTCCAAGGGCAGCTCAGTCCCATCTATTTCAGAGCCTGAGACAGTGAAAAATATAGCCCGGGTTAGTCAAACCCAAATAGCAAATAGCAAACATTGAAACTAGTTCAATAGCAAATATTTAAAAACAGGCAAAAGCCCTGAATACTGAGGGGGGAAGGCAGTTAAACCTAAAGCTGGAGGAAGCCTCGCCTCCACAACCCAGACAGCTGGGTTTTTTTTCTTGCTGTTAAAACTGTTTCATTCGTCACAGTGCGGACAGTCTTGACAGCCTGACCCTCCCGCTATGAAAGCTGTGACTCCCTTTTCCAAGCCAGAGGAGCCAGCTCTTTCCCAGTTTTCAGGAAGATGGCTGTGCCAGGCGGCCACGCAGCAGGTGTCAGCAGTGACGCGCAGAAGCAGACAAGTGTGTCTCAGTATTCCCTCTCTGTCGGCCCCTCTCTTCCCCTGCCATTTACATGATGTGAAAATTATCGGAGTCTTTTGCTACCTTCAACAGGATTTTGAAAATAGATCATCCAAAATTAAGGTCACTTTTCTCCCTTTCTGATTAGCACTGAGCTGCTTCCATATCTCAGGGGTGGGAAATAAAATTTAAATGAGGTTCAACAATTATTAGGAAATTTTCTTTAAGGTGCCGTTATGTTCTTGCTTCTGAGATCTATTTCCTTGCAGCAATCAGCTTTAAGAGTCTCTATTTAATTCAGGTGACAGGTCCAGTGGAGTGAGACATGGGTAAATCTGAGGCTTAAAGTTAGAATAAAAGAAGAATCAAATGGAATTGGGTTTTATACTCCGCCTTTCACACTGGGCACATTGTTATTCACATTTATCACCATCTATAAAAGATGCAAAAAGAGGAGGAAAAAAGCAGGAAATGAAATGCCAGAAAAATAACTGTCTTAAAATGATGAGCAGCTGAAGAAAGCCAGAGAATTCAGGCTGAAAAGGACACCCTGAGATAAGACACTGAATGTTGGATTTGTTAAAGGGAGAGGGGAGCTGGAAGACATTAAGAGTGATGTGGGAATTTACAAAACTCTTCACAGTGAGAAGTCAACTAATTCTTAACTCACTTAATCTGCAGACCCAATTATCTTCACCCCATCAAAAAGTCCTCCACAACAAGAAAAAAAAGCCCAGAAAACAACCCACCGTAACATTTCCTTTCCATTTTTGCCAGTGTTTAATAGCAGAGTGCTCTGCTGAGATTTCCCAGCACTAAGAATCCATTACTTTTAACTCAATATGCCACAGTACTTTATGAGCACACTAACTAGTGCTGTAAATAATTGAAAATAAGTGATACTTGTTAAAATAAATGAACAAAGTGTATTTTGTAATGCAGTACCTTTGATTTTTTTATTGTGTTTGATTGCTAATTTGCAGAATTCTCCACTCCCAAATACATCTCTTAGTCATTAGTGGAACTTGTTCTGATCTGCTTCATGAATAGAAATGACTACATGGTTTCGGTATCAGTAAAATAGGGGATTGCTTTGCTATGGAATATGTCAGTTAAAGAAGAGGAACAGACAGGAGTTGCTGTTGTTATACAGTTTAGGAATTTATCCTACTTGTTCCTAATCCCCCTGAAACTGGAGTGCTCTGCAAGTGAAGGCAACAGAAAAAAAGGGATTTGAAAAAAATTAAAAGTCAGAGGTATTTCTTCTATATATGGGGTGTAAATTTGGGTTAAACTCAAATTTTTCTGGTTTTATTTTTGGTGATAGGGGTTGAATGGAAAAACCATGAAATTAGTTCTTTTTTTCTGAATAAAGGAGTAACAGGCTGAGCTGTTCCTTCCCTGTGTCAGTGACTCCATCACTGTCATTTCAAGAGACACCAAGGTGAATGCCACCAGCCTGGTCTCACGATCCATGCTGGCCAAGAGTTAACAAATTATATCAAGTCAAGCAAATTACATCAGGAATCAGTTTATGGCTGCACCAGTAACAACCCCAGAGCCTGAGAAACTCCTGGCTGTTCTGACCCAGCAGAGCACTGCACAAGCAGGCACCAAGCTACAGTCAGCAGGTACTTGTTGGGGCGAAAGTTCTGTATATATTGACTCAGTTGCTTAACCAGGGTGCTTTTTTTTTTGTGCCTGCTTTTATATCCAATGCTGATTGCTACTCAATTTGTATGTGCTCATGTCTTCTATTTCAAAACCTGCTCATTATTTTAGAGCCTTATCCAGTACTGCTGACATCAAACAGGAATGTTTTAGCCTATACAATTATGGATGTCACATTTGGAAGGGATTTCAGCAGAGCAGCAGATCCACTTCCCTGCCCCAAGGCAGGATGAACTGTCCTCCTGTCATCCCTGACAGATGTTTGTCCCATTTGAAGACTACCAGAGGCAGGGACTCAACTGCGTTCCTGGTGCTCTGCTCTCTTCATCACTTGAAAGTTTTTCCTGATATCTCTTCTGAGTCTTTCCTGCAATTTATTCCTGTTTCTACTTACCCTACTAACTGAAAGTGGAGAACAGATTACAGCCTTTCTGATTTTCTTTTTAACGTTATTCAAAACTTAAGTTCCCCACTGAATTTTTTCTTCTCTCAGCTGAACGATCCCAGGCTGTTCAGCCTGTGCTTGCAGGTCGTGTTTCAGAGTCATTTGATCTTCCTGCTTTCCTTTGGTCTCTCTCCAATAATTCTGCCCGTCCCTTGAAGTGTGCATTAAAACCTTACACCGATTGCCCAGGAAAGCCTCCAACACACCAGGTTTCATTGCTGCTTAAAAGAGAGTGAAGTCATACCTCATGGCCTAAGATTTCTATTACAGACTTCCACATTTCCAGCAAGCAGGTACAGTGAAACAGTCTTTACAGCACTTGGTCTGGTCACCTTCAATTGCTTGCTGTTCAGAATAAAAGTTGTCTGCACTCAGTCAAGCCAAATTCCCAACTATCTTGAGCAGAAGTTATTAAGGACTCCAAGATTTGACCTCATGTCCTAGATCATGTGCATGACCCCAAGATGTAGCAGAAAACAGTCTATTAGCTAAACTGTCTCCTCTGCATTTTTTTTAACAAAGGATTTGTTCAAAGTGAAAGAAGTCTAGCAGTGTGCCAAATAATTTTTCCTTATGCATGAATTTCTATGAGCCATATGGAAAGGAAGAGGTGGAGGGCACCAAATTTCCATATAAAGCCTCTTCATCATGAAAACAAGGATTCATAATCCCCTTTGCAGGCAGAATCTAAAAGGTTAAACGTGCCAGTGGAGCTGCCACTGTCACCCTCCTCAGTTTTCCCCCCAGAACAGCTCATTTTTTTGACAAAGCCAATTATCTGAAAATGACAGGAAATGATTAGTCATGTTAATTAAAAATAATTTTCTTTCCCACTCCTAAAAAGGTCAGATCGTCAGCTGTATGGAAAATTGAGCCTTCATGCACTTTCATTTGATTTCCCATTCAAAGTCTCATTAGTTACAATTTGTTGTTAAAAGAGATAATTTTTTTTGATAAAGCCAACATTTTTTATCCTCTCCCCAGTCATTATGAGGCTGATATTATTATTTGACTATATGTGTATATTATTTCATCGTGGCTAGCCCAGAAAATAATGAGCAAATTCTTGCCCAGAGAGGTGTATTTGAAGGCAGTTTCTGTGCGTGGTTCCTCTGTGGTGTCTTCCTGCCTCAGAGGTTTCTCCAGCTGGAGCTACACCAAGACATTTTATGTGGTTCAGCAACTGAGAGAAATCAGGCCCTTTCGTATACTCAGCAGCTGGTCCGTTTTGTAAACTTCTGGAGAAGTAGAAAATAAAGATAATAGTACAAAACAAAGTTCATCCTCCAGAAAGTCAAATGAGATCAACATTTGGGGTGAAAACAGGGTTCTTGTCCTAGTCCTTGCTTGGTGTTCCCATAGGTCACCATTGGTAAAGAATATCTTTTAACAGTATTGGGAGGAGTTCAGCCAATTTTTGAGGTTATTGCCCAGCAGCTGCTCACTGCTGTAAGGCAACACTTCCAGCCCCTCCTGTTATTTCTCTGTGTCTTCTCTTGGTGACAAGAGCTGTATGGCTGCAACAGGCTTTCATTTGCACATTTGCTCAGTCAGGAGGAGTCAAAGTGCATCATCCAACAGCAGCTTCCTCATCAGATTTTTTCATCTTCCAACACTAACAATCTCACGCCAGTGTTGGTTGTTTTAACTAAGTGGTGCAGAGAACTGAGCCTTCAGGTGAGGGAAGTTGTCCATCCCATCCCTGTCCCAGCTGAGTGATCATTACAAGCCATTATTGTTGTACCTGAGGACACCAAACTGGGAGCCCCACGCCTCATCAGCTGGACAGGCATGTCAAAACAGCCTTGTATTACGGGCACAGAGGGAAAAGGCAGGGTGGAACTGGTGAACAGCTTGTGGTCATCTCTAACTAACAAGAATTAGAGCAACACAAGGCACTTGCGCCACAGGCCTCACAGTCAGCGTGTTCCCTGATGGCATCTCTAACTCTTACTTCCAAAAAAAAAAGGTGTGGAAATGCCATTAGGGCTGTCTGTGATGTTGTGTTTCAAGGATCCTGAGAGCAGAGCTGAGGCAAGAGACAGCGTGGATAAAGCAGCAGCAGAGAATGGTGAAAAAAAAGCTCATTTTAATTTCCTGGGTGGAGGGGCCAGGGCTGGGCTGTCCAGCTGGCTCTGCCATTTGCTCATTCAGTTGTAACCTTACACACCCCACGCTGGGTGAACCAAATGGTGGCTTTGTCTCCATGCAAGACACACAACCTGGCTGTTCCCATCCTTCCTGTGATGAAGAGGTTAGTTCAGGGAAAAATGCATGTTCTCTTCTGTTTTCTATGAGGAGTCTTCTTAAGTTCTTTTTTCCTTTTTTGCCCCCTTTCCTATCAAAGAAAATAAGTCATGTGACTAGTGACTAATTCACAGAAAATAATGCTGAAGAATGAGCACTTACAACTTGTTTATGCACAAACTTTACACAGAGAGACAATGCTGACAGGAATGAGCAATTACAGCATCATCCATAATATATTGACACACTCCCTAGACTCACAGAGATGACCTGACAGGCTGTGAGTGATTTTTGGGAAAGTCGTCAATAAGAGAATTGATTAATTGAAAGATTTCTGGTCTCAACTTTGCTCATACTGGAACCAGTGCTCTGACGCTTTCTGGTCGCCTTGAGGTAGCTTATTCTCAAAGAAAATTGCTTTTTCTTTTAATGATAATTTGTGCTTCCGCATCTCCTCCCACGTCCTGTGGGTGCGGTGAACCTGGGGAACAAATAGAAGTGTTATTACTGAAAATAACAGCTTAGAACAGTTTCAGACTAACTCCCAGTGACTTAATAGAGCCCGTCAACATGGAAAGACCATTGAGCAGCACAAGTCAAATGAGAAACCACTTAGCAGCGCAGCAGTGTGAGAGATTAAAATGCTTCTTTGCAGAATATAAAGGTCAGTGAGGCAGCAAACTCCTTAAAGGGGAAGACAAAACATTTCATGCACGAAGGACCAAGCCTGGAAAGATATGTGCCAGGCACGTGTGTCAATAATCCCTTCTAAAGGAAAATATATTTTTAGTTTTGGTTTGGGGACTTAGAGGTATATAAAGGTAATGGCAACCCTGTGCTCACAGGTTCCCCAGATGGGATGGAAACTTCTGGAGATAAAGAGTTAAGCCTTTTTTCTACACTCTGCTATAAACCCATTTCTGATGCCTGAGAGCAGCTCATGCCATGAGACACCAACTCACCCTGCCCCACTCTCATTGCCACTTCCCTCTGCCATCCAGACTTAGCCACCTTATGGGATTGCTCATCAAGCAGGCACACAACCATGCATGTATGTGCTAACATCTATCCTAAAGACTTTTAAATTATGCTTGTCCTCCAGATATTTGAATGAACCTGTGCAGTTAACAAGCAGCAGTGGCCTTGTCACCCTCTAAAAGGCCACCTCACTTAGCTACTTGGAGCACTGTCAAGCTCATTTCCATCCTAAGACTTCCCCCTTCTGCACATCAGTGCTACTGCTCTATTCTATGAAAATGAAAAAAACTAATGGTAAAATCCACAAATTAGCATTAAGGAGTTAGTTTGGATGTCATGCCAGGCAGTGGAAGCATGCGAATGAATCCAGTAAAGAGTGGAGGAGTGAGATGAAAACTCCTGATGTACTCACAAGTAGAAACAGAGAGGCAACAAGGGGTGGAGAGTATTTTGTAAAGGTGAATTCTTCTCTCCTTTGGAACCCTGTGAATCTAAAACCATACTACTAGTGAGCATAGAAAGTTGTAGCAAAATCTATCCCCCTGCCTCTGTTTTCCAGCTCCGTTTCCTCTGCATATTATTGATGAAAAATAATAACAATAATAATACCCAACTCTTAAAGCTTTTCCAGAAAAAGCTGATGTCTCTAAGCCTGCTGCCAGCAGGGGATATGGAACAGCTTGCTACAAGAAAATGCTGATTCTGAAAATCTGAGTGTTTCAGGGGACAGTATCAATTTCATCTGACTTTTATTTAACATTCTGCTTGGGTAAGGTTGAAGCACTTTGTTTCAGCCTCATCACATTGGCTTTCATATGAATTATATTATATACCAAAAAATGTTGCAATGAGGCAATTTGCAAAAGCAGTTCAGGAAGGGAAACTTCATTTTATGAGAAATTTCAAAATGCTGGGGTCCTTCTTCAGAAATCCGTCAGTGTTTTCTGAATTTTCTCTGTAAAGAACATGAACTGAAATGTTTGGGGAGCATTGGCTGAAAACCAGCAGCTCCATAAAGCCGTGATTTTGAGAGTGAATTCACCTATTCTAAAGGCCACAAAGGGGGCGGGGGGAGGGAAATGTAGGCTGGAGCTCTTGTGAAACACAGAAATCAGCTTTCCTGAGGAGATGTCTATGACTGAGTTTTTCACAATCTTTCTCAAGAGCCCAAGAGCCTGTTAGAACTGGCTCAAGGTTTCTCAGCAGCTTGGGCAGGACTGAGCACTGCCATCTCACAGACAGGGCACTGGGACATCAGAAGGAACACAGAGGAGTCAGAGTTCTTGGAAATGAGACTCAGAGCAAGGTTTTGAATCTCTCTGCAACCCTTTATGAATCGCTTCATCTCCGCCTTCTAACCACCTTCCTCTAGTTTTGTCCAATTTAGCTCTTCCTGAGGGCAAGAACTCCGGGTGGCTCTTTAGTGTCTAACACAATGTGGGTTAGTGCTTCTAGGCAAGAATGTGTTACAGATAATAAACCTGAGTGCTTGGATGATGAGAATAGCCTGGAGCCTTCATTCAACACTGCACTCAACAGGAGCATATATGAGATCAGATCTTGCATTATCCTGATCTTTGCAATGGGTTTCGTGGCACCAGGAACTCAATGAAAACCATAAAACCAAGCCATGAAGCGCTGCTGCCTGCATCCACCCCATCTCTGATTCAGATGTTAAACCACGTGGAAACTGCACATTAGGGAGGCAAAACAAAAAAAGACGTGTCAAGGAAATGGTAAATGGGAAAAGGGCTTCTGAATTTTTTAATAACACATGCTCTGTTTGAAGGTTTTGCTGAGGATCTTCTTTATAATCCTGTGGCAAATAAAGTACCCTTCAGTAAAAGCTATTTGGCCCTTTCAAGCTAACAGCCCTTTGTTCGCAACACATTAGTGGCACAATTTTAAAATAATGACTTAATTATTTTTTTTTTTCCTTGAAAGATGCTTTTTTGCAGTAAGAGTCTGGTTCTTTGTTTTCCCGGTCTGTACTCTGATTCATTAGTGCTAGTTGCATCCAACTTGTAGAGGTTTATTTGTTCAGCTAGAAATGGAATATTAACATTTTAAGAGAATGACGCATAGCTTTTAGAGATAATATTTTCTCTGTCTTATTCTGCTAGTGCTCTCTTAGAAAGTGTAGAAGGACACATTCTCTTGCTCCAAAATGATGAGTTTGTTATTAACAGTTATCATTTGGGACATGATTTTCTATTTTTTTTCTCCCATTTCTGCTAATAAAACCGCTTTTTTTTTCTGCGTCCATTTACTGGGCTGAAAAGTTGAAGATTGGCAGTTTTGTTCAGGCTTAAGAAAAAAGCAGGCAGGTCATGAGCCTTTGATGTCCCACTCCTGGAGCTTTTCCAAAGGCAAGGCACTATCCCTCTGCCTCTCCTGCCTGTGGCCTGGAGCAGTCACCTATGGCCAGGTCTGATATTCCACACCTGAGTGTCAGCAGTCACTGCAACTCTGGGACACCTGAATAGGAGTTAAGCATCAAATCACTCTAAGATACTGTCCGACTGAAGGAAGAAAGAAGTCCTGCATTACATGAAAAATGCTGCACTGGAAGGGCGTTAAGGCTGTAAAATCAAGTGCTTGTAAATTAAACCTACAGAGTCTGGAAGTATAAACACTGTGACTTTCCACATGTATAATATGGTCTCTCTTTCTGTTTGTAACTTGGTTAAAAGAGGGTCGGTGGGATATAGGGAAAATCTTATGTTTCTGATACAGAAGGATCTTCCCACCAGCAGATTATGTTCCCACATCTCTTGCGGAGCATGCGGACAATAGAATTTTTCCATAAAAACTCCTGCTAGAATTTCTTAACATCAGTAAAACAAAGAATTTCTACCACTTCTGGTACTAGTAAACGACTGGATGATGTGCAAAGTAAAACTTTAAAAATTAATAAATAAATAAAAAAACACAACACAAAATTAAGAAGGCAAACTCATCAGGCATGAAATGACAGTTTGTCATAAAACAATAGCTTAGGAAACTATTGCACTACCTACTTGTGCCCTTTTAGCTTCAATATTTACTAAAATGTGTCCTCTAGTCCTCAGGAACATATTCCTATTTTGCCTCCAGCTACATTCCAGACAGCCCTGAAACCCTGGAAATCTGCTGGCAGTGGCAGATGCACATCTCCTGCCCACACCTGCACTGTAGTTGCACTGGCCCAAAGCACACTGTGGGGTCCAAAGGTGTTCACTTCCATCTTCCAGGAACTGGCTTTCCCTCCTTCAGCTTCCCAATCTCAAACACATGGTTACATCTGCCAGGGTTAGCTTTTGCAGCACCTGATGCCAGGAATTGCAGGAGGGGAGGCTGTGACCAAATAGTGGGGTATTATCCACCTGACTTTGGATCTGGAAAAAATATAACTGTGTTTCCTAACATAATGGTCACAGATTTATATTGACTATTCTGTGACTGCACTTCACATCCAGCAGTCACAGCTGACCATGCTTTAAAACAAAATGAAATGAAGGTTGTGACCTAGATTTGAGAATGATCTGGAGAAAGAGAAGCAGGGCATTTGTGCGAGCAAATGTAGTATTTAAATGTGTGATTATTCAGAGTGGTTCAACAGCAAACTAAATTGAATGCACCAGCTACCTGGCAACAAAGGGACACTGAAGGCTCCCAGAGACCAGATTTGTCAGTCTGGACAGATTTAGGTGGAGTTACAGGAATAAAAATGTGATTCTCATTAATTTCCTGGCTTTTATCAGCTTGTGTCATGCATAGTCCTGGTATCAAGTGAATCTACATTTGTATCTATTATTATCTATTTGGGTGACCGAGACTGGCAATTAATAATAACAGCAACAGGATTAATGCTGCATTCTGAGCTGGGAAATATCTGACACTGATTAAACTGTAAATCTAAATAATTGATATTAATTACATGAAGTTTTTAGCAATAATCTTCACAAAGGAACTCTGAAATTAGAGGATTAGACACCAGAGATAATACTCAGCAGCTGGTCTAGAGGCCTAATGCAGACACATAGGTGACATGAACCCAATGAGTGAGATTCATAGAGATCTTCATTTCCTTTTGCTCATGTTAAACTGGTGTTTGCAGAAGTAAGACATCCAGGCTTGCAGAGAAGGGATTACTTGGTCCCTAACATGTTAAAAATAAAATAATTTTAACTTTCTGTCTTTGAACAAGCAAGCATTAGTGTAAGATTTCGATCTCAAACTCAGTAACAAATTTTTTTAATATATATCTTCCCTGTAAAGACAGTGACTTATGCTAAAGCTGCAACAGTGAGGAGCTGGTGGATAGATGTCAGGCACCATCTGAGCATCTGGCCCCTTATTGTATTTTAAATGATACACATTTATAACTGTAAAGCAGACAGACAAGCGATACTGTCTAACATCACCATCACTAATAGCTCTAATAGCTCATGTATCCGCAGCTTGCTTCATCCTGTCCCAGCTCGAAGCAATTTTGAGACAATGGGCCCAGCTCTTCTCAGATAGATATAAATGAGATGTATAGAAAAGGCACAATTCCCTCTGCAGCAATCCAATGATGCTGATCCCCCTTCCAGGCTGAGCCACCCCCCATCTAGTCGCACCCAATAAGGCAAATGCCATGTAGAAATCTGGTGGAATTTTTCCACTTATCTTTAACTCGTTACTTGCACGTTAGAAAACATTTCAACACATTCTTTTTAGTGGTGCGGTCTTTTAAATGAAAAAATGCTGAAATATGGAAGTATGCAGTCCAAACCTATGCAAATCCAACATCTGCTAAGCCTTCCTGGTGAGGGTGCAGTTCTCCTTGAGGTCAGCATTGAGAACAACCTTTTGCCGAATCGCGGGACCACAGGGTGGTTTGAGTTGGAAAGGATCTTAGGAGGTCAACATTTAGTCCAGTTCCCACTGAAGCAGAGACATCATCAGCTAGACCAGGTTGCTCAGGGCTCCATCCAACCTGCCCTTGAATGTTTCCAGGGATGAGGCATCCACCATCTCTCCGGGCAATATGTGCCAATGTTTCACCAGCCTCACCATAAACAGTTTCTTCCTTATATCTAGTCATAATCTACTCTCCTTTAGTGTAAAACCATTACCCCTTGTCCTATCACAACAGGCCCTGCTAAAAAGTCTGTCCCTCTTCCTGTAGGGAAGGTCCCACAGTGCAAGGCAGTATTAGCACATCTTTACCAAATACCTGTGAAGGCAGCCTTAGCCCTTTCAATTTTGAAAGTCACAGTACAGCTTATACAGGAGGGTGTGCAGGCTTTGGGTTTTCCAACTGCTATAAAACTTGTGGTTTTCCAGCATCCAGCTCAGTACCTACGTGGGCTACGGAAAGGGATACAGCAGTGCATACCTTTCTCCTTGGGCTGTGAGGGATGGGATGCTGGAATTGGCCTCTTCCCAGCAAAGCAAAGGCCTAGAAATGCTCCTCTGGAAGAGAAAGGGAGGAAAGAGAAATGGAGCTGAAGTAATAAGCACTGGGAACCCATGATATGACATGTTTTGGCTCTTTCCAAACCTAATGCAGTTTTTATATGTAGACATAAAAGAGCACATTTTCTGATTCCCCTCAAATAATTACCTGATAAACCCCCACTTTTGGAGTTGGTCCGAGCCATCCATTACACCATTGCCATGAACTTTATTTCATACCACACCAGGGAGGAGACAGAGCAGTTGGAGTGCTCAGACATTGCATGTAATAACCGGCCATAAAAATCAATGTAAAATTTAATGCAAAAGGTCTGTGGGCACCCAACCATTGGAATCCAGTGATAAGGCAGATGGAAAGCACCACTATGCTTTCCAGCAACTACTATATTTTCTTTAATGTCCCTGAATTATAAATACTGTTGCTGTTTTGTCCGTCTACATACTAATAAAATGTGCTGCAACCACAATATTCATGTCTCTGGGTGGTTTTTGGTTGCAGTTTCCTGGACACAGGATATGTTTTGTATTCTGGATGGGTCCCATCGCAGGACCTGGGAGGGAGAGAAGAAATGTCTTCCCACTGTTTTCTCCAGAGCTCCCTGACTGATGTGAAGCCAGTAGTCCTGCTGTGCCCTACTCTTCATGGAGGGACTGGGACGAAGCTGCTGTTACCCATGTGTGCCTGACTTAGCTTGTCCTAAAGAGCAAAGGTTGCATTTCCATGAAAGCTCAGTGTCACAGGTGTCACTCAGCTGGTCCTCAATGAACTTTAGGTGCTCAGATGAATAATTTTATTTAAAGTAACAGTTCTTGTCAACCAGAGGATCCTTCTCAATTCACTGGCTCCTTCATAACCTTCAGAGGAGGAAGGAATATGGGATCTACCTGATGTATTAGAAAAGAAAAAAATAATAGAAAATATTAGACGGTCATTGACCTTTGCTTCCAGCCTGCCATGAACAGGCAACGAGAGGTTGAAGTTCAAGCAAAGGGATGTGTTTTTTCAGTTCCTATCTGTCCTCACCACTCAGCGTACAACTTTTCACATGCATTCCCACAAGAATGAAGAATGGAAGGAGAATGGTTGCTAATATCTATTTTAACACTCACAGATGTTCAGATATTAAGAACTGAGACCAGAGAAATTGTTGATGCTCTGATGTACCTATAAAGGCAAATAAGAGGAGTCCTACTTTGCTTGTAATGCTAAGAATTACATTGTTCCTGAACACTTTAGCAATGGACTTAGTTCAAAAATCAGTAATTCCTAGAATGAGCTACTCTATTACCTTCCTTTTAGACATACAACTGAAATGGCTGTGCATGAAGTGTATTAAGTCTGGGGTATTTTCTTCATTCTTGGAACTGCTATTGATTTTACCCTAATAGACACTTGCGTGTACCACATGATGAAAAGTCATTTAGAAGAGAAAAAGAAAAGAATTCTTAACTCCTCACAATTGTGATTCAAAATATCTCTGTTTGGGTGTCAGTGCAAAATTCCAAGGAAAAAAAATGGCCAGAAGGAGGGAGGTCATTTCAGGCAGACTGGAAGAAGCCGAAACAGGATTTTGTGAAGTCATTTTACAATACAGCCAAAGTACTCTGAAGTATTTATTAAAGCAAACAATGATGCTATTCTGTATGGTTTAAGATTATTATGAAACTTGTATCAGAAGAGTAATTGCTTCTAGATGAGCATATGGCTTCGTCTACTGGTGAAAAAGAGAGTATTTCTACAGGCTAATGGTTTCTGTGTAAGAACTGGACTGCAGTGATTCAGAGAGTGCAATAGCTGAATCTTCAGGCATAATCTGAAAGGGATTAGGTTTAAGTGAGTCTTATATGAAAATATGTTAGATTCACAACAGCATTTGCTCTTGGATGGAGTATATGAGGGTATGTCATATGTATTGATACATGTATGTATGAATGCCACTTGTGCATATATGCAATGATGGAGAGCACCTTTCCTGCAGGTGCACATGACTACCAGGCTTTGTCCACAGTACCCAAGCAAAATGATAAATTCTGCACCTTGTAAAATGTACCCATCTGCCCACCTCAGTACATCCTGCTGTTGCTGCATGCAAAAAAAAAAAAAAATCTGTAAATTCCACCTTGCTGTAATTTTGGTTTTGCACTCAGAGATGGATTGAGATGTCTTGAAGATACCTCTGAAATCACAAGATTAGTTCAGACCACCTTGTTTGACTTCTGTAGGGCTCAGTAGAGATGTCTGATGTTCTCACAAATGCTCATTCCGTCAACTGGAAGTCTCTGGAGTGCTGGGATTGTTTGTATTGAATTGAGCTGCCATGGTTCTGTTTAAAGGAGAACATGATTCCCTTCCAGTGCCTCAAAATTTATTAACAGGCAGAGAATTGGTTAAGCTGGTGGGAGCCAATTGAGTGGTGATGAAGCAGTAGGCTGGATAAAGGCCAGCATCTGGTGCAAGTGGTATTGAAACTCCCTTTTGTGGGGTTTTAAACAGGATTTAACAACTGGAGACATTGAGCCTGGAGCTGTCTAACAGAATAAGCAAACGACATCCCTATTTCAGAGTGGTAAATTCATGCCTGGAGTAGCTGACTGGTTTGCTGGTTATCACACTGTAAGGGAGTAGTAGAGCTAGAGAAGTGTGTGGAGAGCAACACACAACCTCATCCCAGGCCCTTACTGGATGGAGCAACAAAGAGGAAGGAAGGGAGCAGCAAGGAGAAGGAGCAGAGGAATGGCAAAGAAAGTGAAGCACTGTCTAACTTCCTAAATTTTGCTTGGCTCTCGGGCACATCGCTAAAGTGCCATGGCTATCTTGAGAACACCATGTGACAAGTACATCAGGGTCACTGCCTCAGAAGAGGTTGAAGTGATGAAAACTTGCTGGAGGGCTGCAGATATAGGGAAGTGCTGGGAAGGAAGCCAGCACCTCAGGCACTGGAAAGCTGGAGGCTGTCCAAGTGACGTGGACGGTGAGAGCCAGCGGGTGTCCTGTTCAGGGGTCTATTTGTCACACTAAACTAGATTATCGGAAAATAAAAGTCTAGCCTGCATATTTATAAATCCTTCCACATCCCAGCCACAGGGACCTGGATGTGATGTGCAGGTAGCTGGCTATGAGGTTTCTGATTCATGACAAACAGGACTCCAGCCATTCCCGATCCAGGAAAGAGGAAGCAGTGTGGGGGTCAAACTCTCCTTGTGGCTGAGCTCCCCCTTAAACATTCCTCCCCCTTCTTCTCATCTAGTTGGCTGCAATGTTTCATATACATGAAGCTGCAGAAGCCAGGGTTGTTCATCTCTGCCATTGAGTCTTCCTCCCACTGCAGGCACAGCCACACACGTAGGCAAATCATCATTGTTATTATCAGCTACTGCTGTTAGTATGAAGAACAGTTAAACAGGCTGCACAGAATACAATCATCTCAATTGATGCTGAATTTGAATTTTTTAATGTTAAATCAGCACAGCAGCACCCAATTCTGTTTTCATTTGCACAGTAAAAATCTGAAGGTGGTATGGAAAGATCTGGGTAATGCTGGTAGTCTTGTGCTCTGGAGTTACTGCTGTGAGCCTAAGACCCTCAACTGAGGGTGTTCTGCAGACATCTCTGGGGAGCACTCTAAGAACCCCAAGCAGAGACAACCCTGCAAGGCCAACCTATTTTTAAGTCTGTGCTTCTGCTTCTCAGATAAAACTAGGACTGGGAGTTGAAAACACAGGCATAGCCAGGAAACAACTTATGACCCTTACTGGTCATAACTAAGGGAAAAACACTGGTTGCTGCAGGGTGGTGTCTCTGCTCTTGTTCCTGTGTCCCACCAATGGCTTCTTGCACCTGCTGAAAACAAAACTTAAATTTTGTGTAAAAACCAACTTAGTTCTGCCAGATCTCTCCAAACAGGAAGTGACGGGCTGGTGTGAGCAGAGGGACTGCACATTTTGAGTAATGAACTCAGTTCATTACTCTGCAGTACAGCCACCACAGTCACACAGGGATAGAAAACACAGTGATTTGCTGCAAATTTAGACTGCTGTCTAGTTGGCAAATAGCTCTGAAATCAGTCCCAGTGGTGTGTAAGTACCTTCATTACTCTTAAGTGCTATATTTACTCAATAATTTGGACTGATCATTTTCAGGTTCGTTAGTTCCAGTTGTTCATTTTTCACGTGGTTCGATTGGTTTCTCAAACCT
The DNA here is from genome assembly GCF_001604755.1 of Lepidothrix coronata. Lineage (NCBI taxonomy): Eukaryota > Metazoa > Chordata > Aves > Passeriformes > Pipridae > Lepidothrix > Lepidothrix coronata. The sequence continues at coordinate 4,372,763 of NW_016690191.1, forward strand.
TGTGGTTTTAGTTTTCCTCCAGACCTGAAAGTAATATGTAGAAAAGTGCTGATAACAAGCAATACACCTTCTGGAAAGTTGGTTTGTTTGTTCTTTTTAACAAAATAATGACCCAAACAAAATCTCATTAGGCTCTAGGGGTTTGGGAATCTCATCTGGAGGCTCTGGAGCAGTCTGAGTATTTGGGGAAAGCAAAATTAGAAATCCAAGATCAGTTGAAGGTAATTAATTCTCTCAAGGTCACTTTAGATTATATCTGGCAGTCTTGAATCTTGATGCTCAGCTGCACTTGTTAGACATGGGTACCAATGACTCCCGAGGCCACGCTGTCACCCTCCAGGACGAATGGCCCTCTTCTGCAGGTGGCCTGGTTTCAGAAGAGCTGCACCTACACAGATACCATGGCTGGGACTGGTCTGAGCCCATGTGTCCTGGGCATCAGGAGCAGACACTGATCCCCTTCGTACAAGTACACAAACCTGTACTTCAAAGCTAATGAAGAACAAAATCATGCCAAGAGTTGTGATTTTACAATATGAGTTTAAAAAAGCCTTCATTCTCGACCACAGTTTCTCCAGCTGGCTCCTTAGAGGATCAGTCACCCAATCTGCTCCTTCACTGACTTCTCTGTCCATGCTCGTCTTCACCCCTCTGCCTCACTGATTTTCTTCTCTCCACCGGGACTGTTTTTCCATTCTATTTTTGCTTTAGCTCTAGCACCTAAACGATAAAAAATGGCATACATCAAATAAGTGGTTTATCCAGAGGCCAGGGGACAGTTAAACTCTAAATGAAAACAATTTGTAATAAAAGCTCCAAATCTATTGTCATCAAACAAAAAGTTTAAACAAATGATCCCCATAAATCATGCTAGAATTTATTAAGGATTTTCAAGCCACATGTATTGCTTAATTACAGAACAGTAATATGGAAGGAAAATGCTGATGGTAACTTTTCAAAATATATTCTTGAATGTCACACCAGACTTCTTGTGGGCATTTTCAATCACATGTGTATTTTTGTACAATGAAGAGGAGATAAAAATCAGCCATGTGGTTAAGGGAAAGGGTTCTCAGCACACACTGCAGGTTAAAATAATGTATTGAACCAATAACACAATATCATGAGCATACCAACATCAGAACCATTAGATTCGCAGGCTAAGCACTGAGAAGTCAGGGATTTTAAAGCATTCAAAGGGACTATAGAGCTGATTATCCATGTAATGTGGGCCAGAGAGACTATACAGTCATCTCTGTATAAAGTCAAACTTATTCACAGCCTGCACCAGGAGACACCTGAGGCTCTCTGAGGAGGGCAAGCAGTTCAGAGCAGGGGAAGTAGAGGTGGGATTCAAAATGAGCTCCTAATGCAGGTACAAAGGGTTTAGACCCTTCTATTTCAAAATCCAGAGGCTGGTTTGTACAGGAAGGCAGACCCTACCAGTAAAGAGGAAATCTTAATATCCCTGCCAGGAGGAGCAATGACCAGGGATGCTGTGGCAACTTGTCTGAGCTTTGCCTGTGAAGAGTTTGTGTGTTCATACAGAGCCCCACAAGCGGATTAAACAGGCTGTTCTCTCAAAGCACTGCTGTACCTTTGTCCTCACTGCAAATGGAGGCTCTGTGAAGTTTCACTGCTTTGACTGTAGATCTCTGGTTTGTTTACATGTGGTTTGGGGTGTTTTTTCTTAATCTGCTTTTCTACCTGCTACAGCTGGATTTGGAGCCTGGGAAAGACTAACGGTAAACCCAGAACTGTTTTCTTTCGGATATCAACAAAATTTTTTACCTAATATTACTGTGTGTGATAGTATTGGACAGAGACTGTTGCCTGCATTGCCAAGGACTATTTTAGGACCTGCCAGGGACCTGAGCTGGATAGAGGAATTCCATTTTCAGGAGTACTAAACTAAATTGAACTTCTTGCAACCCCAAGTCCTCCTGAAATGAGGAAAGAAATAAACAAATTAGCTAATGTGATGATTTATCTTGTAGGATTTGGAATTTGCCCCCTTGAGGAAGCAAATTCTTCAGCCAGATCTCAGCAGTGAATGGTGAGGCTTAGGAGTTGCTACAAATCTTGTGCTTCAGCACACCCAGAATGAACCTTCAGGCTTCCAAACCTCCATGAAATAATCCCAGAAAAGTGAGCTGACCTGTCAGAGGCTCTGCAGATAACTCAAAGAAACATGATATTAATGAAATAGTGGAACTGTCACAAATAGTAGGAATCATTTTAAAAATAAGCAGTGAGGAACTGATCCATTGCATTACAGTTGTTGTGGTTCAGGTTTATTTCACTGTCACAGAGACACAGCAAGGCACAGAACCTCAGTGAGTCCTTAGCACAAACAAGTTCTCACAGAAAGTGTTGGTGACTGGCACTTGCTGTGATCAAGGCTGAGCCTTGAAAATGACCTCCCTCCTGTTTTTTCTTATTTCAAAACAACACCAAGCTGACAGAAAGCCATCATTTCTCCTCCCACTCCCAGAGCACCACGAGCCTTGGAAGAGCTGTTTGAGTGTCTGGTGGTCACAGGGCAGTCAGAGGGCACTGCTCTCCCAGCAGGCACAGCCGAGATGGTACCCAATGCCACTGGAGCACAGTCCTAGCCCAGTGAGAGTCACTCCTTCCCACACCCTGGGCTCTTGTGCCTGACTTGGGAAGTCAGTTTCTCTCATGACTCCCAGTGCAACCCTGACACTGTTTTCCCATATTTCGTCCCACTAGGTTCACTTCCAAACCCTGACTCCTGACTTGAGGCATCACAGATAGTATGATAAAGGCAGAGGAGAACCAAGATGGAAGGGTACCTACTCTGAGTGGTAAAATGGGTAGAAAATTATCAGAAGGAAGAAAAGATTGAAATGAAGCTGCCAATGATGCAGTTTCCATGACAACTGCCCTTCCACCTACAGTTTTAACCCACTTTTTCAGGCAGCCATTTCAGGAAGTGCAGGGAACCACACAACAGCTGCACATATCCTATTTCTAACACATCTCCTGATTAAAATAATTATTCTGTATATAGAGATTGCTCTGAATGGCAGTGGCTCAAGGTTTTGGATAGCCTGGGGGAGGTGATTTCTCACAACACTAGAAGCTTTCTGAAATAGCACATGTGGATGAAAATCCTAGCATTTGCTGGAGGTAGAGTGAAAGAAGCACATCCCAAAGCCGTTGCAATGGGATATGTCCCATTGTCCCTACAGAACTGTATGTCCTGTGTACATACCCTGTTGTAGGTATTGAAATTTAGTCTTGTCTGTGCCACAGCCTCCAAGCTGCATAGTGCTGAGACCTTGTTTTAGCAGAAGTAGCAGGGACCAAGTCTAAAGCCAGAGACAAGGACTTGCTGTCACACTCCACGTTCAACCTTTGTAAAGATAGATGACAGCCCCAGAGCCACCCTTACCTTCAAATGATCATCTTAGGGGTGCTGACTGATGGACTGTTTTGTAGGTGAATCATTCCTGTTATCCTAGTGGGACCACATGGTGATAGCAACACTCTGTGGATTCTGTGTGAGGATTATGTGGACTGACATCAGAAGACAGGGAATCGCCTTTGCAGTCCTGAGGATGTTATTTCCTATTGTCATTGCTGTTATTGTTACTTCTACTTTAGTTTCTAGAGGCCCCTAGATCTGTGTTCCTTTTTGCTAAATAATATGACAGGATGAGACAGAGATTATACCTAAGAGCTTGTAATATACACCAGCATGGTAGAAAAAGAGTTGAGGGAAAGTAAAAATTGTGACAGGCAGAGAACTAAGGAATAGGGAAATAAAGTGGTTTTCTTAAGGTCACGCACTCAGTTTGTGGCCAGAGCTGAGTGCAGATCTCCGGGGTCCCACCCAAGTCTTTCATCAGTGTGATGGCTCTTCCGTTCCTGCTCTCCCAGGCTGTCACTCTCATTTGTCCTATGGAAATATTGAGATGGCTCTGGCAGATGCATTACCTAAAGGGGAACCTGTCTGAAATTATCCTCTCTTCCGTCCAAGGAGTGCCAAGGGAAATCTACATTTCTACACAGTAACTATGTTAACCACTTAATTCCAAAGGAAGCAGATAGCAGGAAGATATTAGTGTGGGAATGGGCAAGTAAATAAAAGAATATTTCTCTCCAATAAACCTCAGTTCTCTGGGAATTATTTTTTAAAGACTTACAAGGAAGTATGCCAGAACAGGTAATGACTATACTTAAGGGAGAGTCAATTGTCCTAGAAAACTTCATGTACTATGGTTATAGTGCTGGAAACAAGAATTTAGCTGATATGAGGATATCTCTAGGTAACACCATCTCCACCAAGGACTTCAGGATAAACTCTGGTATTTCTTAACATTTAACATCTAAGCAGTAAGGGCTAGTTTATAAGTTCTTGGATTTTTTTGTCTTAGCACTTACTCACACAAGTAGCTACAGTGTCTTCAAGAGTCCAGGAGAACTGAGAAGCCTGACTTTAAAATCTATTTAAATGATGTTGTAACTTAATGTTAATAGAGAAAAAACATCTTAGAGATCACCAGTGTTTAGCAATAGTGGAAATGAGGGCAACACTGTGTTTTCAACAGAGTTGGTCCATGTTCATGAGTCTTCCTGGCTTCACAGGGATGGGCAAGGCTGTGTGAGGAGTTTTGTGTTTGATTGAAGTGAGTAATGACCAAGAGGAGACCTCTGGGTAGGGAATGCCAGAAATGGGATGGTGGCTATTGTAAGGTCATAGATAAGGGAAATTTGGGGTACATTTTTGTTAGCAGCAGTTCAGCTATGTCTGAGACAGAGGTGTGGAGGACGACTGCTGGGTGAACGTGACTCCATCGAATGTTATTTGCCAAGTACAATGCAGAGAGAAGGAAAACTTATCTTGCACTTTCCAGTGTCCCCATTTCATAAATATGATACATTAATATTCATTATACCACATGCATTATCATTTTGGAAGGAGATTACCGAGGATTCACTATTTTCTCTCCATCATATTTTCCAATTAGGATCTCCTCTTTTGCAAATAATAAGCTTTTTGTTGCCAGAGGCTTTACAGCAAAGTTCCACTCAAAGCGTTGGCATTCTGTTCAGCCTCCATTTCAGAAAGAAGTGCAAATTGAAGAACAATTATATTTTTAATGACAGGTTAATCTTGCTGTACTAAACATGATTAGAGAATCACCTGGCTAGTGTCAGAGAATACAAGAGCTGCTAGGAGTTGTTTCCAAAAAACTCTAGGGAGATGGGTGAGGAAGAAGCCTCACAAATGCACCACTGAGTGAGATTCAGGGTTCTTGGAGGACAGACAAGAGGATAAGAGTGGAACAGCAAAAAAAAGGGGGTAACTTGAGTCCTTGTTCCTCTCAGATAAAAAAGTCTTTTGGCCCTGTGGTTTGCTCAGATGAACAAAAGCATACAGGGCTGTTCCCATGTAGCACTAGCAAGAAAGGTGGTTGGGGATGGCTTTGAAGTACACTGCTGACCTCTACCAGGCAGGGAAAACAAGGACATCAATTTTTGGAGTTGCCACAGTATTTCCTCTGTACTTGAAGTCCTTTCTTTAGGCTTTTTTGTGCAGAAGAGGCAAACCCAAACATTGTCCTTCTTCAAAGGGGGAAGAAATGATGAGGAAAAATGCAATAAAGACTCTTGGATGCTTAGATGCCGGAAGCTTGGACACTAAATAATGCTTAGGATAAACACTGAGATCCCACCTAAAGACCCTGTATGTATGCAGCCAGCAGCACATCGCACTTCTGGAGAGTACATTACAAGCAAAGGGAATGAGGAAAGACTGGAAACTCTACTGAAAATGCACAAGAATGCCAGAAAACTCTTTCCCCTTCCTGGTCCTCCATTGTGCCCCCTCTCTGTCCGCCACCACAAGACTTTTTGCCTCACTCATGTGTGGTAGGAGGTGTCTCCAGTTGAACCTGTAGTTTAGAGGCCAAGCAGGCAGGTGATGCCTACAGTCCTTCATGCCCAGGCAGACCAAATGCAAAGTGCTCCAACCTCCTTAACTGCAATTAACCAGATTCTATAGACTTCACCTTCAATTACCACAAATTTGTAAAGAAAAAAAAACACAAATAAATATTTAAAAAAAGAACCAAAACAAAACATAAGAAATACAAATTTACGGTCAGCCTGTGAGACACTAAGTATTCCCCACACACACATACACATGCTAGTAAAACAGCCCTTTAAAGTTGTTGGTGTTGTCAGTTACAAGAGCAACATTTAACATTTAATGGTTGTTTTTGGTCAGAGCTGTTACTTTTCATTGTTTGCTAGATTTGTTCCTTAAATTTGCTTGGCTCTGTGCCATGTACTTACTCTAGTTTTTCTTTATATTGTGCTTGGAGTTGAAGGATTTTTATATTTTTCCCCTTTTGAAGATACATTATGAAATGATTTTCATTTTTTCTTGCCCATTGCATTGTCTTGTCACGTCTGATATTTATCTAGAGGACACAGATGTCCCCTTACAAGCCCTGTCAGAGTTCCAACTTGTTCTCAGTCTCTTCCTAGTGTAGAGGCACCAATTGTAGAAGGCACAAGGATCCCTAAGAGAGTTGTTGAGTTAATTGTGTTGAACAGAAGATTTCAGAAAAAGCAGTACCTGGTCTGCTAGTGCCACAGCTCTTATGGAGGTATAAAGAGACAGAAATAAGATGAATCATAAATGTTTCGCCTCTACTCATTTTCCATTATAATAGGCTGCATTAGCTGTTCAATTAAAACAAAGCAAGGAAATCTTGCTGTGCATCTTGACCTTTTTTATATACTGGCACTCATTCCTGTGAATTGACCTGTTGCTTGCCAGGTCTGTTTTGACCAAAAACTCAGGCCGTGAGAGGTTTTCACAAGTGTTTCCCAGAGACTCCCTGCAATTCAGAAATTGTGACCAGTCATCAAAGCCACATGGTCCTGGGGTCTCCAAGGTTCTTATGTCTGATGTGGGTGATAAAAACCTTTATGGCAAGATTTTCAAGGCAGGGTAATGTGATTTTGCTGTAAGCTGCTAGTTCATTTTCAGCTGAGGACATGAACAGCACGTTCCTGCAGTGGGTACCCAGTGCCCACAAGTTTGTGACCCTGGCCACAAACTTCACCTCCCCATATATTGAGTGTCTTCTCCCTACCTAGCCAGATACTTCCTCAGCTAAACAATATTGACCTATAGGTTTTTCAGTTCAATTTTCACTCCTATTACATGTTTCCCGGTCTGTTTATAGTACTTCTAATTAATTATTTGTAATTGCCTGTGTTTTTCTCCCCTCTCTTTGTGCCTTTGTTTCTTGTTTCTCTCCCAACCTTGGTAACAAGATGTTGCATGTCTTGAGGCTATGAGGGTAAGAGTCTATTAATAAATAATTAAGTGGTGAGGCTCCAGTGGTGTGGAGTCACATCTTGCCATCACATGGCTGTAGTCTCCATGGCGACTCACGGGTGCGGACTGAAGTGATCTCTTTGAGAGAAGGCAAGAGGAGGTTATAGAGGGCAAAAATGTGTGAAGTTAAATTATATTTTAAAATATTAAAGGCACCGTTACACTGGCTAGTTCCCTAAATAACCTGGAAAAATGGAAATCTCCTATTAGCCCCATTCCACCAGCATCCCTCCCTTCTGTCTGCCACTGCCCCATCTTTTTTTTCTGGTCCAGAGCTTTCAGCACTGAGACTTTCCACCCTGTAAATGCTCCCATTTGCCAAGCAGCATTTTCTCTGTACCCAGTGCCCCTCAGATCCCCTTCCTGATCCACAACAATCCTGCTGAACTGTGCAGTCTCAGTCCCGGTGATAAGGGTGACTGATCTCTGAGAACAGTGAGCACTGAATAGTTTGTCCTGTGTCAACAAGCCAAACCTTAAGGCCTCCATTCCAGAGGTTCCCACTTCTCTACTCCTATGTTCTCCTTCCCTACCACAATAGAGTGTCACCTTTCCCTGGAGTCACCCTGCAACCTGCCTTTGAGCAAAATTCACACCTGCTCCTCATTAGAGACAGATTTTGATAAGCTTTTGCTGTGCTTTTCTCCTTTTCTGGCAATACTCAGAGACAGTTTCATGTGCTGGCACATGAAATAGCCCTTCTATTTTTTCCCATCACATAATCTACCTCTAAGTATAGCAAAGACATTTCTTGCCCATTCAAAGCAGTAGTTTTCAAATGAAAAGCAGTTAACTCAGCAGTTCCAGCATCTGTAAAAGTGTGTCCTTGTGCAGCAGCGGGATCTGAAACCCCTTTAGTCTGTTATCAGCTTTCCATCTGTGTTAGCAGCTACACTATTCACAAGCACCCTGATCCATGCACTTCAGCCAATATAATTTTCCCAAGCCCCCACCTCTCCAATAACATTTCATGGGAACACGAGAAATGTTAAGCTTCCTGTAATGCCGAGGACGTAAATCACACTAATTATCTCCCAGACTTCAGAAACATCCTGGGCTTTCATTTCCTCTGCAAACTTCTGGAGCATTTGCATTAACTTTTGGCAGGTAAACTGTAGGGGGCCCAAACCATCCATCACATAAAATTGCATTGAAAACACATCAAATTCTGAGTTGTGACAGGTAGATAAGTCTCTTCTCGGAGGGAATGACGGTTTTGATATCACAGCTCCCTTCTCCTCACAGGAGGACATGATATATAAGCCCAGGAACCTCCCTCTTTCCACCCACTAACAGCAACCACCATTTTCCAGCTGCACAGTGTCCACAACCCCACATGGACGTACCACCTGCTGACAAGACTATCAACCTTGTGTTACTATTGGTTTTCTTTAAGCTTCTAGGACAGGATCTGCTTGACAAAGGGTGCTTCTGGCCTTGCAGAACTGAAATCTGCTACAAATTGGGTCTTCATGAAACAAACACCCTGGGAATGTGTCCGTCCCAATTTGTTACCATCAAATCTCTGGGAAAGACTGTGAAATAGAAAAGTCTTTCCCATCCCTCTTCATTGGTCTGTTTTCTCCTTTTATTTTTTTTTTTTTTTTTTGTGACAGATTCTAAAATGGAGGTGAAAGATGGATTGAGTGAGGTTATCACAGGGACAAAACAATACTTGAAGCAGCTTCAGACCTGTTTTCACGCTGTTCTCCTGTTGCCACTGCACAGATTTTCAGAAATTGTTTCCCTGCCCTTTTCACCTTCACAGTCCTCTCCTCTCAACAGACTGAGGCCAGAGCAGAAGAGCAAAGTAGATTAACCATGTTTTTCTTCAGAAATCTGGCATCCTATCTTTGCTTCCACACTTCTTGATGTTCACCAGCACCAGTGGAAAAAAAAAGGAAGCAATCAGAAATTCAGATCTTGTTAGGTAAAACAAAGAATAACTATGACAATTATGCTGATTCTGAGGATAAATGTTTGCTTTTTTTTTTCTTTTAGTACTGCCTATGGATTCTTACACTGACTAGGGATTTAAAATCGTTCATCTCTTTTTAAGCGATGCTGGCAACCTAATTTTGACTCAATATTTCCATGATGCTGAAGGAAAAAAAGAGAAAAAGAATAATTACAAAATACAAAATAAGCAGAAATGGTTTCAGCGAGGTGTTTTGATTACCCCCATGAGCTGTTTTCTTGCTGTGTTGTGCGTGACTGAAAATCAGAAAGTGAATCTGCCTATTACCAAATGGGAAGCTGACCAAACTAGTTTCATCAGACTGCAGCAAAAATAGCGAACAAGGGAAAAATAAACTGAGGTGATTAGAATTATTTCCATGCTGACAAAGAGACTTCATGAATGATACAGGAAAGGCTCCCTGAAAAAGAAATTAAAATTTCAAATTAAAATTCTTTGAATGGGGGAAAGTTGAACAGATTCCCACAGGTGTTGTCACGGACTGTCAGCGAACAAATGACCTTTGGATCTGCTCCCGGGGCAGTCCCTGGGAAGGGGCTCCATCTCTCCCCCCTGAACCATAACGTGGTCTCTCTATATGCTGCTGCTTGCTTTTGGAGTAAATTTCAAACCTACACAAAGAGTTGAATAAATAAATTACTGCCTGTGCGTGTGTGTTCATTAGGAAAAAACCACACTGATTATTTGGCAGCCTGGTATTTCATAATATCACAAAGGGTTTTGAGAGACGAACAGCTACAGCAAACCCTCCGTGGAAACCAATATCTCCACCTGTGGGAAACACAAAGATAACGGGCAATTGTGACCAAAAATGCAATTACTACAAGAGAAAAAGATTCACTTTCCTTCATATGCATAGAAATCATGAAAAGGTGTTTTCATCCTAAGTAAAGAAGGCCTGAAGCTGAATTTTATTCTGCACTTAGAACCAATAATAATCTCTTTCACCCATTATACATCTTCCTGAAAAAACCATATTTTTCTCCATCTCACCTAGAAGGTTCTCCACTTATAGGCAATTATTTAAGTAGATGCAAAGAAATAAGATAGAGAAAGTAAATATTTTACTTTGAAGCTTTATATATCCTGTTCTCTCTTTTTTTCTTCTGCCTTTT
>NW_016690191.1:4385081-4423836 GCF_001604755.1 Lepidothrix coronata
TATCAATGTAACAAAAACCGTCATGGGTCTGACACCTCTGTTGTCAGCCTCGAGAGGAAAATAGAAAGGGTGAGGGAGTCCAGGCTGTCCTCTGGTTCCTCTACAGCAAAGCTGGATCTTGCAGGCAAGGTGAGGAAACCCTTGTTAGTTATATCCCACAGAACTGGAGATCTTTAATGACAATGCTAATAAAAAAAATTTATACCTACCTGATTTTAGTCCATAATCTCCATCAGAGAAGTGCTTCCCACAAAATCAGTCACACTGTTTCTGCCTTTGCTACCAACAGCCCCAGCTGGTGGGGTTATAAATATATATGAATACTATATAATGAATAATACATAAAATAAAAAATACAAAACACCCTTCCCAGGTTAAGATCTTAAGAGTACAGAGCAACTTTCAGTTCGCCTTTCACATGTGAAACAGTGCATGCAACTATATGAAGCAAACTCAGTCTTTTCTGGTGGGTTTTGAAAAAATTATCCTCCACACTTAAACATAATCATGGTACCATATTTCCTCAGAGCCCCTGTTGTTGTTACACTGCCACCTCCCAAATGACAGATATTCTGATCTCATGTACCCTGACACAGAAACATCTCTAACACAATGTTTTATCTCAGAAGTGTTGCACATTCACACACAGACATGCAAAATTATATCAGCCATTTAAGTAATTGTTGCCCAGCTGTCTTTTAAAATGCCTCTTTCGTCTTTTTGTAACCAAGGGCCTGAATATTCAAATGTTCATGAGAACCAGCTTTATTAAAATTAGAGCTTGGGGAAATGGTTTCAAAAAGGAGCAACGAATATTACCCAACCATTTAAAAGATGCTAATTAATGGAGTTCTGAAGCCCAGGGAGGCCATTTGAGGGAGCAGAGATTCTTCTACAAGACAGATTTGTAACTTAGGGGTTCGAGTGGCAGAGGCGGAAAGAAGAAACGGGTAAAATAAAATGCAAGTAGGTTAAGAAGAACAATCCTCCAGGTATTATGAGGACTCCAAAGTTTAGTTCTGTGCCAGTGATTTGAGTTGTCTGCCCACGAGCTCTATGCATGAAGATTTTTTCCTGGCCCTGACACAATACAGAGTTTGTGCCTCTTCCCTGCTGGATCTGGCTTGTGCTGGGAACAAGCGAGTGTAACCCACAGAGCGTGAGCCAAGGCTGCCAGCTGAGACTGTGCTGCAGGAGTCACTGGGGGATGCATTTTAAGATAAATCTAATCTTGAGTGTAGATGGGCATGGCCACAGACAAGTGCAGAAGGAAAGGGTGTTGTACTGGGATAGCAGAGAGACACCAAAACAGTCAGAGCTTTCTAGGTAGGCTTTTTATGATTATTTCACCTAAGCGTGTAAAACCAGGGGCATCTAAGCAGACCCCCGCTTTCATACTCCCCTAGATCCTACTAATCACTTCTCTCAGCAGAATAAATCCATATTTATATCTCTATCACTAAGCATAGGGACTAATGTCCTAATTTTTTCTCTCTGCCTCCTGCTCCCCCCTCCTTTCCTGTTCTTCTCTCTGTGCACAGTTATAACCCTGGGTCAAGAACTGAAAATACCCCATGGACTAGAGGAATAGATTCTTTTGGTGGGCCTTGAATATACACATCTACTCCAGCTCTGTAGTAGAAAAAAAATCTCTGCAGTCTGACAGTGATTTGTAGCTGGATCTTTTTTACTGATGCAGTTCTTGTCAGTTGCTGTAAAAGAGACAGGGTGAACTGGTGATTTGAAACCTGTGATCCAAGAAGGAAACTAAAAGGCAGAAAGAGGAACAGATGCTGAGAAAAGTCTCCTCTCCAGCCTACCTCAGCACGCAGGTGTCGTGGGAGGAGGGAGCACTGCATCCCAGAAACACAACTGCCCTCCACAGCTGTTGCTGAACTGGACAATGAAGGAAGAATTTGCTGACCCTGTTCTGCTATATTTAATCCATCATTAGAATCTCAGAGTTCCAAGGTAAGCCAATTCAGCAAGTAGATGAGGCAAGTTGCCTGTATTCTCTTTCTTCCAGGTGGGAGCTCTGTCATTGCCCTCCTTACCTACTTATTTTCTCCCCTTATCCCATTTGTTGAGTGGGTCCACAGAGACAGGTGGCTTTCTAGATAAACAATCAATAAAGCCTTTCTTGTCACTTCCTGTATTCAACCAATGCTCAGGTTCTCTTCTCATATGACTTAGCCCTCTAAGGTGAGCACTAATTCCACTGTATATCCACTGTATATTAGAATTTCTCTAACACGACTGTAGACAGACATCCTGCCTTGTCTACAGGCAGACTCAACCTCTGATATTACAACCCAGCTTTCTGGAGAAAATTAGGGCAACAGCAACCAACATGGAACAATCTAGTCAAAGTCTAGTGGAAGGTGGTCTTGCCCATGGCAGAGGGGTTAGAACTAGATGATATTAAAGGACCTTTCCAATCCAAACCATTCTATCATTCCATGAATCTATAGCAATGCACAAATGGACCTCAGAGGGGCTCAGCCCTCTCAGCTGAGATTGTCACTGCCCTAAGGAACTCATGCATGATTGGTTTTCCATTTTCAAACTTTCATGTTCTCTCTTTTTCTTTTTCATCCCAAAACCAAGTATTGCTGGTTCAAACTAAGCTTTGCACGTTTTTCTGGATATTCTTTGAAAGACTCTAGAGTGCCATTTGCTGGAAAGTACACCTTACACAAGTACAGGTCAAAGGACATTCAAGTCTGTAAAAAAACTTCAACATTCGTGAGGAGGCTGAAATCTACACCTTTTGACTGTGTAGCTGAGGGCTCTTTTTGTAATGGGACCCTGTTTCAATTGGCCTGTGTCTGGATTAAGCTTTAGACATTTAACCTCAGCTTGAAAGCGTGAGTCTGTTGTGGGGCTCGGTGCAACCTGTTAACATTCCATTAATCTGCAGAGGGGGTGGTGTGCTGCTACTGCCTTTCCCTGATGAACTTTGGCTAAAGAATCCCCCTTGGCTGATTTAGTAAAAGCTTAAGATATTTGAGGTGAGATCTGAGATTTTGGATAAAACATTGGGTCGTGGAGGCTTCCTATGTTATTGCACATCAGCAGGGCGAAGGCACCTGTCCATACATATGCTCTTTGCCCGGAGCTAATGCAAAATAATATGATGTAGCTTCACTTTGTTTCACTGTCAGCGAAGTTAAATTGCATTATTATGTCTTTGTCACCAGCCAAGAACGCGTGCCCAGACTGCTACCTCAGCTCTTCTGATGTTTGGTAACTTGTTAAGTTGCTCTCGCTTGATCATATGTCAGAGCTTGGAGTCCTTCACAGCTGTCATGAAGTCCTTGGGAGTCCTGATTTTGTTACTCTGGGATGTATTCTTATTTGCAAGGACTTGTGGCTGTATATAGCATAGACTTTTTTACCCAGATGTTTTTACATGGGGTGTGACAGATTGGATGCTTTTTATCGATCAGAAAAACTGGTGTATGTGTCTCTAGAGACCAGCACTTTCTGATTCAAGCCCTTTCAAGTCCTTTTATGAGAATTAAAAATAAAAAAAAAAATAAAAACTGAAAATGGTTTCTAAAGAAGAAAAAGCTTCTGTCAAATATCTGATATCTGCAAAGCTATAAATAAGAGAGATACTTTTTAAGTTCATAGAACTTCATCGTTTTCAGAGAGATATTGGAAGGAACAGCATGAAAAAGGTGTCTTTTTCTCTAGTATTATATAGATTGACCCTCCTAAATGAAGACCATTGGCAAGAATGATATGATCTGAGACAGAAAAGCAGCAGAAATTCAGACTTTATATAAATTTATCTATATAATTTATGTCTCAACTCCTGCAGCCTGCCATAAAGAAAATGGAATGCAAGCTGGAAACACAGGCTTGTTCTAATAGATGCAGGGGGAAGAATAAAGCTAACAAATATATTTGTTTCCCTACTAATCCCTCTTCATTATAGGGCATAGCTGTTTTGCTTAATGGTCATAAATGAATCCAATATGAACTCAAACAAAGGGAGATTTCTTTTCTGTTTGTAGATTAAATCATTTGTAAAAATATTTCAAGTGTGTTCAGCATCAACGAAGTCAAATAAAACCTCTGTCTCACACAGGCAAAAATTTACCGTAGAGAGTGCCTTTCTATGACAACTGGTAAGAGGTAATTTTTCCCTGGAGCCAACTTCCATTGGATCAGTGATGCTCCAGTCTATAGCAGAGGGAGTTTGTGTTCAGATCTGTATACCAGCATGCATAATAATGAATCACACCCTACATTGATTTAGTAAACCAATAGGTTTTATTAACTCAACAATGAGATTAAAATGGATTAAAACAGGAGAGGGGTTCTATCATTGCACTAGTAATTTACCCCGATTCTACAGCAAGTGCAATTCACTTTGTTTTTAACACCTGATTAGACTCCTCTCAGTACTGCTGAAATGTTTTCTCCAGGGGGAGAAGTGCAGCAGATATAGGTGAATCCTATACCCATATGTAACTACAGAGAGGGCAAGCAAACAAGCCAACTTTAATCAGAGTTTGGACTTTTCAGTATTATCTGAGACAAAGAAGTCAATGATTTCTCTTGGCAGGGAGTTCTGCAGCCTCCTGTGCTAAAACACACAAAAAAACACCAGTCTGATGAGGAGCAGCTGAGGGAGCTGGGGGGTCCAGCCTGGAGAAGGGAAGGCTCAGAGGGAACCTCATCATTCTCTACAACTACCTGAAACAAGGTTGTAGCCAGGTGGGGGTTGGTCTCTTCTTCCAGATGACAGAATGAGAGGAAACGGCCTCGAGTTGCACCAGGGGAGGTTTAGACTGGATGTTATGGATATTTCCTTCACTGAAGGGGTTATCAAGCATTGGAAGAGGCTGCTCAGGTGAGTGGTATAATCAGCATTCCCTGGAGTGTTCAAAAGGCAAGTGGCTGTGGCACTTGGGGGTATGATTTAGTGGTGAACACTGTGGTGCTGTGTTAATGGTTGGACCTGATCTTGGAGGTCCCTTTCAACCTTAATGATTCAGTGATTCTAAAAGGTCCCCAGGGCTGCAAGACAAACCCTGGCTCATCCCCGATGCTCACAGTGAGCATCCTCTGCCCTGCCCTCCTCAGCTCCAGCCCAGCAGGTAGTTGGGTCACAAGGTGCCTTTAGACTAGAAGATCTGACAGTGCCCTGGTGCTGAGCAGCAGCCCAGAGCTGTGAGATCTGCCTGAGAATAAAGTAAATTAGGTCAAGCAGAGCTGTGTTGTTACCGGTACCCAAGCGGGCAGTTTCAGAGCCGTGAATAATTCTCCACTCCATTATCTCCAGCTGAGATTTGAGCCTGTCCCATTAGTTTCTGCATATTCAGGATCCTGCACCAACCTTCTGCAGCATTACTTTGGGAGTCCTCTGGTGTAAACCAGTGGTTTTCAACCCCAGAGGATGCCTCTGGCCTGGGGGCTGTTCCTAATGGCTCTGCAGTGGGCAGCTATAAATCTTGCAAAAGGGTAAAGCTTTTCACAGTAGGTTTAGACTTGCTGGACAGGGCTTACACATGGAAAGCAAGTATGTTTTAGAGTTCAAAAAATTGGAAAAGGTTGAATAACATTGCATATAACTTGTCCTGGAGTCTAGGGAGAGTGTAGGAGAGCCTCCTATCTTGCCTGGCCAAACCACCTACCCAAATGCTCTTTGGATTCGAAATGGATCCTAAGGGAAATTCCTGTCAGAGCCCAGGTGGCTCTGAGCCCAGCTCAGTAAAGGCCGGTTTTGGAGGGATTGGCCTATGGGGTATGGAAGCATGGAAGACAAGGCTGGAGGAGAGCCCAAGGAAATATCTAGTCCTCCTCCTGAGCCAGAAAAACTAACATAATGAGTATTTAATTGCTTTAGTATGGGCTTTTTGTATAAATTGTGTGTAATCATCGAGTTATGCTGTACATATGCAATAAAATTAGGCAAATACTCAATTTTTTTACAGATAAAGCTAAAATAAATCTAACTTTCCCTTCCTGAGTTAATCCACCATGAAAAACTCGATCAATAATCATCCTTTTAAACATCATCCACCCTCCTCACTCCTTCCCACCTTCTCCTATTTTCTGGGAGAGGTTTGATTTAAATTACCAATAACTATCCTCATGACCATTGTAATTATGACATTCATTATGATTGCTATTTGTTATTAGATCAGTAAAGGAAATGCTTTGTCTCTCTGTGGGAATCTGCAAGATTTTGTAGTAATTTTCCCTAATCTGGATTTATCGGTGTTTGTGAACCAATAATATTTTAAAAAAAAGTACAGATCAGATCAATACCCAATTAATTTAGACAGCTTGAAAATATTTAATTTAGATGGTGATGAGCTTTCTGAAATAAAAACATAATTACCTTAACTGTTGAAAATGAGAAAACAGGATGTTTTTGCCATTTTAAAAAATTATGGTTTCTTCAAATGGGGAAATCCATTTAAACTGAG
Source organism: Lepidothrix coronata (assembly GCF_001604755.1). Taxonomy (NCBI): domain Eukaryota; kingdom Metazoa; phylum Chordata; class Aves; order Passeriformes; family Pipridae; genus Lepidothrix; species Lepidothrix coronata. The sequence goes on from NW_016690191.1 coordinate 4,391,528, forward strand.
TTCCTCCACAAACAGCTTGTATTGACCTACTGACATTCACCAACAGAAAAAACATTTAATCTGAAAATTGTCAGCTTGCCATTTACTATTAAAAGTTTATATAACACATACAAAGTTGCATTAAAAGTTATTGCTGTTGTCAGTGTTCTCAAAAAGAAAATAAGAATGGCCTAAAGGAGTTAAGCACAGTCAGGGATTTCGAGTCTGAAACTTCTTAGATATTTTTGATACCATCTTAGCCCTCAGGTCACACAAAAATGACCTCTAATTCAGAAGCTCTAAGAGAGCTTTCCAGAGCTCTCAGAATTTAATTGCAGGATATACAAATTTATTTTTTATACAGTTATTAAATAATCACCAAACCCTTATGCATCCTTTTAACTTTGAATGTGTTTATTTAGAAGCAATCTGATGCTATTACCTTTAGCCCAGTTTTGATGGTTGTAGTCAGGGGCTGGTCATCTCAGATATTCCAAATCCAGCCTCGCAAGCACGGGCAGCTGATACAGACTCGACTCATCACAGACTTCAGTCTGTGAACTTGGCAATTGCATGAGCAAGTGACTCATGCCCCAGTTTGTGTTTGTCTGTTACCTCAGACACATTTGTCTGGAGAAGAGCTGTGGAAATAATTGGGTTTGGGGGGTTGTGGCAATTCTCATTACATAAGAATACTATAAATCACATTCAAAACCTGATGCCAGCTTCCTTTACTATCCTACTTTAAAAAGGTTACATCCAAAGAGGTTTTCTTCTCATTTCTGGCATCTTGAACTTTTCTGACCCTTTGTCTTTGTCTCTTTGCCCTAAAACCTTGGGGCACGTAAAGTTTTTATGCTATTAACTCTCATTCCTCCATGGTGCTACATTTGCCTGGTCTAGCTCCAGCCAGATGATTTTATCTGTACAAAGCAGCGATGCTGAGGCTCAGCAGGTCCTTTCTGTGAGTCTCAGCAACATCAGCAGCTCTTGGAGAAGAACCTGCAGACCACCTCCTCCTCAACCATCCATGGTGGGATTCAGTGATGGCTGCACCAAAATCTCCAAGGGGCAACAGAAAATCCATTGTCTTGAAGAGTATTTATGGGTTGTGGAGATTTATGGATGCCTGGGACAGGCATTTGCAGTTCCGGCATTTGCAAAAAAGGAGTGATCTATTAAACTCCATCAGAGAAGGAAGGTGGTGATCTAATATGTTCTGCTGGAGCCACTGGAGCTGGGCAGGGTGCAGTGAGCTCCTTGTGTCTGCATGAGAAGTCCAGTGCACACAGGATGTATCATAGAATGGTTTGGGTTGGAAGGAACCTCAAAGATATCTAGTTCCAACCCCCCACCATGGGCAGGGACACCTTCCACTAGACCAGGTTGCTCAGGGCCACATCCAACCTGGCCCTGAACACTTCCAGGAATGGGGCATTTTTTCTGATAAAGGGTGGGGTGGGGCTGAAATTGGTATAATGCAAGGAAAAACTGTGTATCAAAGGGAAATAAAAGTAAGCCCAGAAAATATGGTTCCCAAAAAAATGATGTAAGCTGAGAAAAGAAAAATGACATGAGACTCCAGCCTGACCATTTCTTTACTCTGCCACATTAACGTGGGGATTTGACACAGCACACTGTGGGAGCATTTGCCTCTGGTGAAGAACAGCAATTAGAGTATTTCCAATGCACGACCCACTTCTCCTCAAGCTGTCTGAATTGTCTGCTTTTGAATAAAAAAGGCCAATCATATAAAGGGGTCTTTAACCCTGCTCCAAGAAATAGGAGGAAAGGGGAATATTTCTGAACATATCCGCAAAGGTTGTGGGAACAGCTCAGGGAAAATCATTCCAACAAATGTCTAGTTCATAGCTAGGTTCTCCAGATGGCATCAATATATCATGAAGAGTCAAAGAGAGCCTTTCTGAATGCAAATTACTATTCACATTTTACCTAATTTATGCAAATTAGCTCATTCAGTCTTCCACCTAATCCTCCCTGGAGTTCCTCCAAGGTTTGAAAGGAAAGATATTCTTCTTGCAAAATATATATAATCCATATTAATTGCTTCTGATGGAGATGAGTGGGATGGACAGCTATTCCAGCAGTTAATATTTTAATCACTTCACCCCAGAAGCAGCCTTGCCTCAGGTGAACAGACCCTGACTCTCTGTCCACATTACTAACCTAAACCATAAACGGCTGCATATTGGGATGCTCCCAGTGGGGACTGGCAGGCAGATTGTGGGAAGGACCTGATCAGCATTGAGCAGGGTTGAGGAGAGAGCTGGTATGTGGGCAGATCCACTAGGCAGCAGACCAAATCATCTTGGTTACCCAGGATGGAAAGAGGGCTGCAGGAGAGGGATGAAGCTCAGTAATGGAGCCACATGGGTTACCCCGGGGATGCTGGGGTTTGCATGGCAGAGCTGTGAGGTGGGTCAGACTGAACCATGATGAGAGGTACTGAAATGTACCCTTCCCACCTCTCTGAGGAAAGTAGAGATGCAGGGAGGGCAGAGGAGAACAGAAGGGGTCAGCACAGCACTTCTGTTGGTCTAAGCCAGAGGTATGGGAATACACTAGGACACATCTGATCAATGGACTCCAATGCATTCTGAGCCCAGCCAGCATGAGCAAAAGGGACTGGTGTTCTCCAGTCCCTTTTCTCAGTCCTGAACAGAAGAGGATTTGTAGAAGAATGAATGGAAAAAGTACAAAATGACTGAGTTGGGAAATCTCTCAAAATTATCCACTTATTAAGAAGCGATTAAAATATGTTTGGGCATATTGACTTCAGTCTGTCCTTGTTTTAATGTTTGTGTGTTATCTGGAATAGCTGTTCTTTAACCACACGCTGGTACTTATGGATTTCTTATCCCTGTCCTTTGTGTCTGGATGGCTGTGATCAGATACAGCGACAAAATAGTAAGACTAATTCTGAAATCAATGAATTAGAGATTTAATGCATCGATATTTCATCACTTATCTATGTAGAAAGACAAGATTGATATGCAAGCAGTAAAATGGTCTGTGCCACTTTGTGGTACTGACAGACCTCAGAACAACTCCCTCACACATTTAGTTTTGTCAGGATCAACTGAAGGCACGTGGCAATCTATTACACCTGTTCCAAAACCCACCCAAATCCAAGTGGTTAAAGCAGATGTTCGGGTGCAACAGGTGAGAATTGGGTTTGCTGTAGATGTACTTTACTGATACAGCCCAAGCCTGTAATACATTTGGCCCAAGGGTGGACCTGCATCGAATTACACAATCCTTTCGCATTAGCTGCTTCCCAGACCATGCAAGGGCACTGGCTGATGTTTTTCAGAGGGTATTTTTTTCTATAGCACTGTCAGTCTCCTTTTGCCAGTCAGGAAAACTTGTCTCCGAGGCATTTTGAATTGACATTTCAAATACATTTTTTTGTGTCAGGTCTGCAGGAAAACACTGAAGCAATTGATTGGTGACTTTCAAGAAAAACGTTTTTTTTTCTTCTTCTGTAGGGAAGACATGGGATTTTCTGACAATGCCTAGGGACAGGTATATCACTGCACTGCACTGTATAGCTGTACTTATATAACATGATTGATGTTGTCTACTACAATCAAAGGGATCCATAAGATTACAGAGTGCAAGAAGATGGGAAGAACCCTCTTTGCCCTTCAGCTACACAAAAAGGTGTGTGTGGGAGGTAAATGTAAATAATAGTAGAGCAGAGTACATTGCAGTAATTTCCAGGCTATATGACCTGAAATGGAGCTTTAAACAAAATGGGTTGATCATTTTGATGTCAAAAATTGCTATAAATATATAATTTGTACAAAACCTCAGGAAGTTGAGTTTACTTGTTCAGACCTTGTCTTCAGCAAGGTGGTTACTTATGGGTCCCCAGGGAAAAATCTCACACTTTCCAGCACAAGCAGCTCCTCACTGCAGATACCTACAAGAGTTCAGCAAATCATTCATGGGTTGAGCTTGATGAGTCAGAGCAAGCCCTGTTCTCAAGCTGCTCTGAGAGCACATCTAATACAATCAGCTCTAAGGCGACTTAGAGAGGAGCCTTGAATGGAAGATGCTTAAGTGGATCTTCATCAATTTCTAAACTGATTTACTCAGATCAATACAACTTCTGACCACCACCAAGCCACGCTGCTTTAAAGCTGTGGATACTTCCATAAAACGGCTCTCAGCACCTCCCCTTCCCGTGCTCAGGACTCTGTCCAACAAATCACTTAAGCTTGGGCTTAACTTTAAGTACATGAATACCTCATTAACATCAAGGAGACTACGTTAACTAAAGAATATGTGTAAAGTGCTTTGCTGGACTGGGGCCGTAGATGCTGCAGTCACCGTTGCTAGGTAGAAAAATAAGCCAGACAAAGAGTTTCAGCAAGAGGATAGTATGATCTGGAGAATTACTCAACAACAGAAAACTGTGAGAGCAGGAAGATGATTGACTGATTATTTTTCCAATTCAGGGGAACCCATGGGAGCACCTAAATCAACTCCTTCTGAATGCTGCGGGGTGACTTCAGTCCAGTGATTAGAGCTGAGTGAAATGTTTTGATTGAGAATAAATTAATTCGAAAGTACTGTTTTGGTTAAATGGAAATCTTTTTCTGACCTATTTTGATTTATTCTAATTTTCCATTTCCAGAGAAAAATCCTGAATGGAATTTTTTTAACTTTATGGATGTTTATAGCCCAACGTAGAAAAAAAAAATCTTTTTTTGGTAGAAAAACAATCTTATGTAAATGAAAACATTGTGGCAAAAAATCCAAACAAAAGAACACATGCTTTTATTTTCAGCAATGTCCCACTAGGAAAAAGAGATTTAAAAAAAAATGTGGGTTTTAATTGAGAGACTTGCATGTGCTTGGTTGTTTTTTTTTTTCTCTTGGGGAAAAAAAGACAGTTAAAAAAATACTTTGTTTTAATGTTTTAAATGTGGCAAGTTTTCATCAACAAAAAAACTAGAAATTGAGTGAAATAAAGGACAAAGTGCCTCTGTTCTACGTCTACACAAAACAAACTCTTTTGTTCCCCAATATCTCTACATAACTGTCACAGTTATGTGAAGCTATTGAACTTCGAACTCACTTTCAAAGAGCTGCAAGGAGACAACAATTTGCAAGTGAAGGGTTTCTTCCTGTCCCATATCCAAGGGCAGTTTTTTTCATAAAATCAAATGGCTTTATGATCAAACATTTTTTTTTTTTTTCAAAATCATAGGATAACCAGTTCCTGTGACAAGACATGATTATATTTTATGCTACAAAGAAATAGGAAAATAACATATAAGCTAAAAACACTGCAAGCATGTGTTAGGGGGACTCTTTCCTTTCGAGCACTATTTCCCCACTAGGTCAGTGAACCAAAGAATGGTCCTACCCACAGCATTCCTGTTTTAAAATGAACAGTATCAATAATCCCCTCACTTGGCTTGTGTTCATATTCCTGTAAGAAGCCACTGCTCATGGTGACACCCTCATTTCCTAAGGATGAAGCTCATCCTTGCCCCAGCAGACTCTTCTTAGCTCCAAGCACCCTGGCACTATTCAACCAACCAGGATTGTATCTTGTTGCTTGTAATTGAATCATATTGATTTTTAATGAGTTTAATTGATTGTGGTTGTCTCAGGGGCTGTGCTGACAGCTTTTTTCCAGAGGCTTGATTGTGGGAGGGCAAATAATGGGTTAATGAAAGGCCACATAAGTTAATGGGGAACTGGAAAACCAAAGGGAGATCTAGCATGAATACCTATGGAAGACGCCAAGGAGGAATAAAGGCAAACAATTTATTTGACTTGAAACAGGTTATAAAGGACAATAATTGTTTTAAATAGAAAGCTGTTGAATTATAATTGGAAGTAATTGAAACTCACCGAAATATTGAATAAAACATTAGATAATTTAAATGGTGTTATCTTTACAATTATCATTGAAAATAATTGCAATGAAGCCCATGAACTGTTGTGAGAGGAGGAGAGTCACCCAGGGCACATTGTTTTCCACCGGCATTATGCAGAGTGTTTAATGGGTAGGTATTTATAAATATGTGGCAGCACTTGTTTCTGATCTGGCATTTCACAAGTGAATGCCAGTCCCATGATAAGTGAGAAGGCAGGTAAGCAAGAAGCATTTATTTTCAGAGCCATTGCTTTAAAAAGCAGTCAATAAGATGCCCTTCCCTGGAAGACTTCCTGCTGTGTTTTTGGGTTTGGAGGTTTAAAGACACATTTTCATGGCTGTGCATTATCATTCTGAAATGTTTTCCCTGAATATTTTCAGAACAACACGTGCAAATTGTCCTTTTTCAACTAGCAGAGCTACTTGAAAACAAGGAACGCTTTTCAGCAAAAAAAATAAATAAAAATATTGTTCATTCATCGCAGCACTCTAAGGCTGTCACATCAACATAAGCAGCTATTTTTGGTTCAGTGTCAAAAGATGTAACTACCTTAACTCCAAATGCAGTTGTTTCACTGTAGAATTCATGGAAGACAGATTACTCAGCTTCTCAGCTCTGACCTGAATGTCTCCACAGGTAAGGCTATGTACTGTCCTCTCTGGAGGGGAGAAGGTTTGAATAGTCATTTTATAGCAGACTATGGCTTCATAATGCGTGACATCCTGCTAGAGTTTCAAGGTGATTAATATAATTACAATGGGCTTGATGAATTTTTAAGACAGCAACTGTGATAGAGTAAAGCAGCATTCCACCTACAAAAACATCTCCACAGATTCTAATCAGCTCTTGCATGGAAATTAGTTTGTTGCATTCTTTTCCTAGTTGCCACGGGCCAAATTTTACCAAGCGGATGAAAAGCAGGCAAGGAATTGAATTGCAGTGATTTCAGGTTATTTTTGGTCCTATGGAAATAAACCCTTTTCCATCCCCTTGATACAGAACTGGATATTAGATATTAGTCTATTAATGCTACACTTCCTATGGACTAAACTGTGGAAAGGAGTATCATTGAAACATCAGTTGGGGAAAATTGCTGAAATGGAGTGGCAGATGAAGAGGATCTGAATGATGGCTTTATCTACGAGGAGAGAAGAAGGGTGAATATGGAACATGTGCAGAGGCAAAAGCAGCTGAGTTTTGAGAGACTAACATAAGCTATAGCAGTCTGTTAATATTCCTTAAGGCTCTATTAACATCGAGATGATTTTTTCACAGATGATCATCTGTTCTCTCTTAGACAAATATCTACTGAAGTCATATGCTGGGCATCTGGCTTCTTTGTGCTTCTTCTCTTGAAGGACAAGTTAGAAGGTGGATTTTGCTTTCTAGTACAGCTTACAAAAGCTTTCATGTTCCACATGGGCAGAGGGAACAAATGAGAGGCAGCTGAAGGGGAAAGGATTGATCCTGTGATACTCCAGGACATGCCTGTGTTCTGCTGTGTGCTGTGAGAGGAGCTGAGCAGACTGACAGAGATGGTTCAGCATAGCTGGACAACTCCAGGTGCTATTTTAGAGTGTGGTGACATGTCAGAGTGACTAATGGTGAGCTTGAAGCCTGTGTTGTGTGTAACATTCTGATGTGACCCTTGTCAGGGGGTCAGACGCTGAAGAGAGACCAGCAGGTCCCTGTTCTGTCACAGGCTCTTCCACTGATATGGGCCCATGCAATTTTCACAGCTCCATGTCTACAGATGTATTTCTTCCCACAATCTCACCATGACTGTTTTGTCTTGTGCAGTTAGCCCTGTCATTACTAGTAACAAACACCTACACTTTCATGATGTGTTGACTTCTCTTACAGAAGTAAACTCTCCTCACCACTGGGGCTCTTCCACTGCGACAGAAAAAAAACAGCAAGTGGGCAACGAGTTGATACCATTGATTTGAACCTGCAGTGATCCAGCAGTGAAAGGTCTGATTTATCTTCCCTGGGAGACTAGGAGGCATAGAGAATAATCTACTGCAAGGAGCCCTTGATGATGTAAGTGATGCAAAACTGGTGGAAAGATCCATCAGTAAGGGGAGAAGCTGGGACATCATGGCTGGTTGTTATGGTACTGTTTCCAAACTCCCCCAAGCTTGTCTTTATCTTTTTTTTTTTGAGATTTGAGTGCTGTGGGATATCTCTCTGAAGATTGTGCTTGGTGAATGGAGGGAGCATGCAAATGTAAATTATAAGCACTAGTAAGAAAGGAAAGAAGCACTTGGTAAAGATGTCTAGACACCACAAAGTGTAATTAGTCAGGTTTAAGATTCTGCCAGCAAAAATACACGGCAGGAAACACAAACATAAGGAGAACAAGAGCCACCAGGCTTCACTTGGCTCCAGCCACTTCATCAGGGCTAATTAAAGTGTTCTTCCAAGCCCTTAAAGAGATTAACTATGACAGCAAACAATTTCAAATAAGATGTATCAGTCTAAAATATGGTGGTGGAAGCAACAGGGAGGTAGCAATCTGCACTGTCAACTCCCATTCCAGTATGCTCAGTGAAGAACATTCAAAGTGAAGTAAAGCAAGGCCAAAGACAAGGCCAGTGGATGCTTCCTAGTTAATTTGTCTTGCCATATGATTTGCCACATCTGAGGTGGAAAGGTCTGAGCTGTCTGCAAAGTCCTGGCTGTGCTCCTCATGCACATGTCACTGCTCATGACTGGACTTTTACTGCCACATGATACAGTCAAGGGTTTTATTTTCCACATGTTCCTCAGCGAGTCTGGGCGTGAGAAGGTACATCTTTGCACACCCTGCAGCCAGGCAAGCAAAGTGGTAACAATGCTTTTAAGTAATCACATGCACATCTCCAGGGCACTAAAGGTGGAATCTTCTTCTGCAGCTATTTTCACTGCCCTGTCCATCTTTTCATCATTTCCATAATGAAGTTGCCCTGTCTCCCAGCGCTCTGGGAGAAGGATCACAGGGCACCACTGATTTAAAAGTTACAGCTGTGATTATTTCATCAAATATGATACATAATTCCAGGTCCATAAAAGAGGCAAATGAAGTTCACACAGGCAATTCTACTCTTTCTGAAGTTTCCACTTTGCAGCCAAAAAATGCAAATATGTATGTGTATAACATAGATACATCAAAACTAAAGTCACAGGTTGGGCCAAAATCAGGTTGGCAGCTTCTCTTCAAACAGTTTTATGGATCATTAAGTACCCTGCAGGAAGCTGACTACACCAACTATATTTTATTGATAGTCAAGAGTTTCTAGCCTGAAACAAAACAATTATTCATGTTAACTGGAGGCTGGAATAAACTGGCCCAGATCAAAGTCCCCTCAGAACACATGCAGATTCAAAATCCAGTCTTGCCTTTATTTCTTGATGCATTTTGCTGTTCACCTAGGATTGTAATATCCTGGTAGATGCTTTCTTTAAACAGGTTAGCACAACTGTTTTCCTGGGAAGGTCTTTGACAGGCAAAGAGACAGGATTTTTCATGTGTGCTGCAACAAAATGTCAGCATATTAATATAAGTAATACATGTTCCTCTAAGAAAATCAAAGAAAATGATCTTATCGTACTAGTGTAGCCAGCCTTCAGAGTCCTGTGTCACACTTTCACATGAAGATCTAAGTTCAGGGGCGAGATAAATAAGACACAATATTTTTATTTATTGCCTTCCACCTCAGATAACTAATACAACAGTGAAATTTTGGAGATTCAATGCTGCAAATCTCAAAGTCTTTTAAGTATTGCAAATACTTTCAAGGGAAAAAAAGATGAGCCAGTGTACATCAAAAGTGTTAATTCACTTGGTGCTTAGCTCATCACTGAACACAGAGGAGGTAGCTGAAACTGGGTCTGCCAAAATCATGACCTAATCATTAGACCAGGAGATGATCAAACAATTTTAACACTCACTGCAGCAGAAGTTCATTCTAAAAATCTCATCTTGTCACTTAGCCAATGTTAATCTGCTATCATCAAAATGAAAATGGACATGTAGCCCTAAAAGTTTCTGTGAAATATATGTAGGATTTATGGCATCACTATCAGGTTCCTCACAAACCCAGGGCAAAATTAGAAAAGAATCTTGGACTAGTAAGTCCAGAAATGTATGTAGAAATCCCCTCAACTCAGCCCTGTCCTAATGTTTTTCTCCTGGTATGGAAGTCTTCATGTAAAGAAGCTAAATCTGTGGAGCTTCTGAAGTGATAAATCAGTTATGAAATGGGAACCTCCATTACAGGCTGTCCACTTAATTATTTGACAAGCTAATTAATCTCCTAAGCAACTGTAGAACTGCTGTTTCCTCAGTAAGTGATGGAAACAAACTTTGGCAGATCCCACAGGTCTTGGCACTATAGTAGCAATAAGACTCTACAAAGTTGTGTATAATAGACACTAAGTGAGGTCAAATTGCCTCTGTAGGAGTAACTGGAATTGCTTATTGCCCGAAGGTGTTTATGTTGCTAATTATTTTGCTGTAGCTAATTATGGTTTGCCAGTTTCATTGCAGCTAAGATTTCAAGAGATGCCTTTATTCCTCTCTGAAAGCTATTGCATCATGATAGGAAAGGACAGAGCCTCCTGCCTTGTTAGAACAATACCATTGTCTGCTTCTCCTCAACAGACAACACAATTACAGCTGACACAATAATTGATGATGAAGTTTTCCAGTGAGAAAGATGGACACACATTATTATCCCATCAATCTTGTTCCACATGGTGTCTTGTATCTCTGTTTTTTCCTACTGAGGCAGCAAATTGACTGAAGCATGCTGACAGTCTGCCTGTGTTCCCAGGGGTACCCTGTGACAGAGTGAGGGCGTTGCACAGGGCAGCAGGAGAAAGGTGAGACCAGAGAAAAGATCACTCAGCATAAATTGAAGACAAATTTACTTTCACCACGTTCTTTACCTGCTTATGTCTCCTTCACATAGTATTAATATCCAGGGAAACAGAAGATCATCCAACATCTGCTTATTCCATGTGCATTGCATGAGCAGTGTTTGACCATTAACAGCAATTGCCCCTCATTTATACCCAGTTCTATCTGGGTTAAATAAAAGATGTCTGCGAGATGTGTAAAGACATGTAAACCCCAATGGGAGTCTGTTATGTATTTACTAGACAACTTTCCAGTCATCTAATCTAAGTTTCAGTTTTGCCCAATTTATAATAACATTTGGAACCTGTTCATGTGTATTTACTACATCTCATGTGCTTCATGATCTCTACATCCAAATCATGGAGTCGATCATAGTCCAAACACTCACCTACTGTTTTCTATCTCTTCTGTCATCCTCATAGATGACATTAAGTTGAGTGGAAACATTGATCTGCTGGAGGTTAGGAAGGCTCTGCAGAGGGATCTGGACAGGCTGAATTGATGGGCCAAGGCCAATGGTATGTGATTCAACAAGGTGAAGTGTCAGGTCCTGCCCTTGTGTCACAACAACTCCATGGAACACTCCAGGCTTGAGACAGAGCAGCTGGAAAGAGACCCAGCGGAAACGGACCTGGGGGTTGCTGGTCAACAGCAGGTGAGCAAGAGCCAGCAGTGTGCCCAGGTAGTCAAGAAGATCAAAAATAGTGTGGCCAACAGGACCAGGGGAGTGACTGTTCTCCTGTACTGGGCACTGGTGAGGTGACAACTCGAGTGCTGTGTCCAGTTTTGGACCCCTCCCTACAAGAAAGGCATTGAGGTGCTGGAGTGTGTTCAGAGAAGGGCAATGGAGCTGGGCAGAGTCTGGAGAGTCATATGAGGAGTGGCAGAGGAAGCTGGGGGTGTTTAGTCCAGAGAAGAAGAGGATCGGGGGAGACCTCATCACTCTCTACAACTACCTGAAAGGAGGTTGTAGCCAGGTGTGGGTCAAGCTCTCTCAAAAGGATGGCCAGGCCTTGGAACAGACTGCCCAGGGAGGTGGTAGAGTCACCACACCTGGAAGTGTTCAAGAAACGACTGGATGTGCCTCTTAGTGCTGTGGTTTAGTTGACCTGGTGGTGTTTGGTCAATGGTTGGACTCGATATCTTGGGGGTCTTTTCCAACTTTAATGTTTCTGTGATTCCTAAAATCAATTTCTCTTTATAGATACATGAAAGATACCTGATTTCTACCTGTTCCCTGCTTTCCCCAATACCTGAGCAGAAAATTATTTTCTTCAGTTAAGGACAACAATACTATTAAGTCTACAAATATAATTTCATCTTCCATAAAAAAAAAAAAAAATAAGGCCACTAAAATATAGTGTTTGGCGCAGCTGTATTATTCCTGTAATGAATAATCACTAAAGATATTATTGTGGATGCAGTTACCATGCAGCAATATGAATAGAATGGTTTAGATGGAAAATTGTACTTCAAGAAAATGTATGCGATAGTACAACTGTATTACTGCCCATTAATATGTATTAATTCAATGAAAAATGCCTGACTGAGCTGGTTTACATAGATTAGGATGGCAGGCAGTGAAAGGAAGCACTTGGACTTGGTTAAATGGACTGTGAAGATAGCAGGAACTCTAATCCAAAGTGGAGAAGCAAACCACCAAGATAGGCTGTCCAGTTCCGCTGGTGTCATTTGTTCCTTCTCTCATTCATAACAGTGGTTTTATTATGATAAAGAATCAGCATTCTGTGCTCCTGATGCATTAGCTCCACTCAGTCCTCTTGAATCTGTATTTAAAAGCTTCCTATTTAAAAATAATAAAAATAAGATAATTCTTCCCAAGGTGGCTACTTAGCAGGAATCATCTCATTTGCTTTAGCGTCTCCAGGAGGCAGAATCACAGTTCCTGACGGGCTTGTCATTGTCAAGACAAGTTTATTTGCGCCTAAAATACTCCAGTAGTTCACTTGTTACTCTAACTTCTGCTCATGACATGCAGGGTTTGTTCCAGCTCCCCAAACTGCACCGAGTGGGGTATTCCCAGAGCCCTGGGGGGAGCTTTCATTGAGACACATCGGTGTTTCAAATTACGCCAAACGCATCCTTCTGTCCAGGCATGCTTAGTTACACATATAAAAAACAACAATTTCACTTTCCCTTCTGGCTAACAGTCTTGTTATGTGACAAACTATTATGGCAGTCATATGCTCAGCATAGGATGCAGTTCTCCGAGTTTATTTAAAAACACGCAGTACAATTCAGTTTGGTGCCTCTCTCAGCTCCACTGTCTGCACAAAGTCCCATTTCTAATGTGGGACTGGATGACACCTTCACTTTCCTTTACCTGTGCAAAACCGGTGAAGATTTAGGTGAGCAAAAGCAGAACACTCACTCCAGAGGTAGCCTTGGTTGGAGGACAAGGTGGCCTAATGGGGATTGAGTCACCAGGGATGAGGTGTGAGAAAGGAAGGAGAACCAAAAGAAACTGGGGACCTCTGGACTCAGGATTACTGGAAAATCAATAAACAACAGATGTTTGGAGGCAAAATATGCACATGATGAGTTTTGTGGATGTAGGGATGTATCCTGTGTAACACCTTGTAATTTTGATACTTAGAACTTGTTGTGTAGCATTTTCATATTGGGACACCAACATGCCATAAAGATAGAAAGACAAAAAGGAGGGCCTTATATTTAGAAAAAGATCTTTATATATGACCTGCTAAGTCACAAAGGTTATCCAAATCGGTGAAAAATTATATTATAAATGACTACAAAAGATTTACTGTCTGCATTGCCCGAACAGCCTCATAAATTGTATGTCTAATCCCGTCTTGGCCACATCCTCATCCAATTTCATCTACCTTGCATAAAACTTAGTAATCTCTCAATAAACACAGCTGACCAACAAGAGTGGGATCCATGTAGTGTATTAAATCCCTTCCCTCCAATAAAATCTAACATGGTCTTTAATGACCACTTCTTATCTCAGAATTTTTGAAACGATGGGGCTTGGATGATTTTTTTCCACCTATGTTTTTATGCACTTCATTCCCAGGGCTCTAGTGACATTTCTAATAAGTGTATTGAATTTTGAGCTATCCAAGGGATTTTGTATGTTATTTACGAGAATGGATTGATTTGTCTCTCATGTGAAGGCATATACGTGAAATTGAGTTTTGTTGTGGTTGTTTCCTTGCTTGATGTCTCTGAAATGATCATAGCTTCGTAACAATTTCAATATATTATTGCCAGAGGTATCATAAAATAGGGAGACATTATCCTTCATGTCATAATTCTTTCTCTGCTGAATGAACTCAAAAGCTTATTTTGGTTTGTTTGCTTATTGGTCCTTACTTTGGAACACAGTAAATTAATGCTGTTAAACAAGAGGCAAATTTCTCTTCTAGTTTCACCAAAATGGACTTCAATTAGCTATGCTTCTATGACTATGTTATGATGCTATTCATAGGCAAGTTATGACATTGACAACAAATCAGTGAAACTTAAGCTCCTGTTATTATCACCTCAAGATAAAATGTGTATGTACCTTTATCCCTATGTAATAGAAGCTTCAGCCAACGTGGTCAGAAATAGCACTGACATGAAACACCTGCAAGTTATGTTGGCGTTGTAAGACAGATCAGTTGCAAAATAAAGTCTGGAAAATGGAGGGAAGAGGAGAAAAAACAAGGCAGAAAATAGAGGGTCTTTGAGATGTCCTGATTTCTGCCTTCTCATTGTTCCAGCTGTGCAGCAACAGAATATTTGTGACCCACTGTCTGACATGCCCTCAAAGCCAGTCTGTCGTGGTCAAAATTAGATACTCATGGACACACAAGGAGATTATTTCCTTCTGCTGTTACTTCACTGTAGAAAATATGAACAGGGAATTATGCACTGGCTCTCTCCATAAGACAATGAGGGGTTATGGAATAAATTTAGTTGATGGCAAGTGAAAAACATACATAAGGAGATTGCTTTTCACCCTTGCCATGAGATGTTGTGGATGCTAAATTTTTATATGGGTTTAAAAAATGGATAAATAAGGAGAGAAAATTCTATAAGGGATTACTAAATGTAAGCTTATCACCTCTGGTTCAGGAAGTCCCTCACCTGTAAGCTGTCTGTCAGAACACGAGGTGCTCTGACACTATTCACAGCCAATTTGCTGCTAATGGCCGGGCTTCAAGGGTGCCTGATAGAAATAACATCTCAGCTTATCTTTAAATGACATCTCAGTTCCATTGCAGGGACTGTGAGTAGGGAAGTTTACGCCTTCCCTGGTGAAAGGCTGAAGTTGATCCAAAATACAGCAACGTCACTGTAATGTCTTGATCTGTTGTTGATCTCAGGGACAGCCCTACGGGGCACTGTGTGAGCCCTGTCCCAGTCCTGCTGTTCATAAGCTCTCAGCAGATCATCCCGATTTAACTCGGGTTTGCTCTGTTCTCACATTTAAACTGCTCACTCTGCGCTATCCCCATGGCTACTAGATGGATGCCCAGTTCCGGGTGTTAAATGCAAATTTTATGGTTTAGAATAGACGGTGCTTTCTCTGAGTCTATATAGTTTTCTCTATTTACCTTGCCTATCTCACCTCTTGTCACCTACCATGCAAAGAGACGCCCTTTAAAGCTTTTTTATCCTATTTTGAAATATTTTGTTGCTACTCAATGATTGCTCCTTTGTCTTGTCTTATGGTTTTTCCTTCTTTTCTTCAGCTAATGACTAAACAGCTGCAGCAGCATGCAACTTCGAAGCACCCTGCTGCCATTCTCAGAAACGAAACAATCTGTACTTAAACCAATTTGCTTGTAAACTCCTGCTTCCCTGCCTCCAGCCTGCTAAACTGTTCAAACCCATCATGCCAATCTGTTTTTTCCAATGCAGAGATCACTCTATCAGTGCCAGCTAAACCACTACAAACTAAAGCTGCAGGCTATGCCTAGGGAAGGAAAAATAACGTCTCTGGACTCATCAGCTAACTACATTTTATTGGAGCAACACAATTTAGATTGACCACTGAGGTCTGAATGAAAGGCAAGGTCATTTTAAAAGGGGAATAATACCTCCCTGTCATTGGGGTGCAGGATTTACCTCTGGAATCCATATTAAAGGGAATCTTATGGCTATCAGGGAGTTGTGAATATCGTATTTCAGTCTGAGCACAACGTACCTAACTACAATGCAAAAAATATATGCTAGAATTTTACTGGACCTGGTAAGATATGAGACACTGGGAATGAACACAAATAATTCTAAGCCAAGGTACCAGCAGGGGACTGACAAAACATATAACCAAGAGACCGGCTGTTTGTTTCCTTCATACTGTTTTATGATTTCATTTCTCTGTGCTGATTAAAAAGGGACTAAAAAACAGTGCTGGAGACTGAATATTTTGAGCACGTGCTGTTCAAGTCTCCCCCAAAACAACTCTACCACAACCAATCCTTTTCCATCTTTAGATTAGAAGGCTTTCAAAATACATTTCTCCTAAATGACATTCAATATTCTGGTGGAATGAGACTGTCCTCTGAAATATAAGCTGGATGTGTTAATGAATATTTTTACCAATTGGTATCTTCTTGTCTTTTAGTTTAAAGTGCTCTTGCCCTTTCTTGGTGTTTACAGCACTACACAGTTGTTCAATTTTTAGGTAACATGAGCCAGGTCTTCCTAATTCTACTAGTAGAACTAGTTCTCGATTCTTCTTAGCCACATTGTCCTCTTCCACAACTGCTCCACTTCGAATCCACCCTTTTTGATCAGCAGACATCACATCAGAAGAACTGATCTTGCACGGTAGCACTCAGATTTCTGTCTTTCAAGTAGAACTATACCAGCCACTGTACTGAAATTCCACACTGCCTTTTTAATGGTGACACGTTATTTATGGGTCACCAATTGTTACACCTACGTTTATCTTCCTCTATGTCATTGCCAAGTGACAGATCCACACAGATCTGTCCTAGTAGATCCCACTCTGTTTCTGTTATTCCAGCTCATCCAGCTCTTCTTACAATATTCCAACACTTCCCTTTTGTAAAGTTTTCCAGGTTGTAACCACAGGTACAAATCTTATATGCACTTTTATGTGCTGAATGTGCAACAGAGTATTCATGGAAGTTTAAGCCAGATTAGACACCAGGAAGCTCTTTTAGGATGGACATTACTATCCTGTTTTCAACTTGATGCTTCTCCCTTTAAACAAACTTACTGTTGTTTCCCCTTTAGCTGTTTCTTTGTTTGCCTTACAGTTCCTGTGCTAAACCCCAGATTTGCCAACACAACTAATCATTTCTTATGCAGTACCATATCGAATGCTTTACTGAAATCCAGATAGATTAGATCTACTGCATTTCCTTTGTCTAGAAAATCAATTATCTTATCAAAGAATGATATCGAGTTAGTCTGGCACTCTCTGAGTCTTTGTTAAACCTATCTAACGTTTTATCCCATTTTGCATTTACTTCCATGTCTCTAATTATTCTCTCCTTAAGAATTTGCTTGAAAGCCTTTGTGTAGGCATCTCTATTTGTGATCCAAGTGGCTTTGACCTTGGTTTGCAGGTACCCTGCAAATTGTGGTTCATTGTTCAGATTCAAGATGCAGATGCCTGTACAGTATTGGGATGTGCACTCAGAAGTATCTGTGCAGGAGTGCAAAAGGAGAACTACAGCAATGAAGGGATAAAACCATCAGGAATTTAGGAAGATGTAAGGAAAACATCATAAATTCTTGCCTTATTCTTATGCTCTTTTTTAGATCCCTGTCAAGAGAGCTGCCCCTGTGCAAATATTTTAATGGTTTTCTGATAAGGATGTTCCGAGTTTACCCTGCTTCTACCCAAGTGTACATTGCACCAACAGGAAATGGTCTCAGAGGGTGAAGGTTCTGGCACAAATAAGCATTTGAAAACCTACTGAGACTGACTGAATTATGTCCTTTCATCTGTTCTGTCTTTGGTGTCCTATCCAAGTCCCACAGGGAAATTCAGGTGTGACAAAAGCATCTTCATACCCTTCAGAAGAACAGGACCAGTAATTGGTTTTGCTGGGGGAACACCTCAGAGATAAATATTGTTGGTTCTTTTCCTCTTTTCTCTTGTCACTCTGTTTTGTCCCATAATATATACTATCCTTGTCCTACTGAGGCTGATATAAATGAAAGTCTGTCACTGATGCCATTATAAGCCCTACTTTAAAACAGTTTATCATTCAAAGGCAAAGATTCATTTTCTCTCCTCACCACAACTGATGCTGGGTGGAAAAGTTCAGGCACAGGCTACTGTCTAAAATAAAGTTCCTCTGAATTTTAAACACAGCCAGAAGCATTGTTGAGCAGAAATGGGCCAAGAAGACTCCAATATGAAGAGACACCAGCATTTCAGCCTATGAAACCAAGGGCAATGCTGGAGTGGAAATCTGAGTCGAAAATATTAAATATTGTAATGATCCTTTATCCTGCAAACAGTCTTAACTGGATTCACACAGTCAGGCTCCTCCAAAATTTGAGAGATACATGAACCAGATCTGGTTTTGTAATCTGTGCTCATAGAAAAAAGAAATTATCTCAGCTCTTTTTAAAGACCAAGCAGAAATAGCAGAATTTCCAGGAACCACAAGAAGACAAAGAGCAGAACACAGTGTCAATAACTCCACATAATTTTAAATCTCTGCAGAAGTCTTTGGATTCTACTGGGATGAACAGAGGAGAGAGAGCGATCCAGGAATGAAAGGGAGAAATTTGACCTGCATTGTAAATAGATGATTTGGTGATAGAATAGCAAATGTAGGATAGTCCAATGGCAGTTAACCTCCTGGTGTCCGGATTTCTTATCCGTAAAATGATAGTAACGATACTTGCCTTTGTGAAGTACTTCGAGATCTGTGGTGGAAAAGTGATGTATAAAGACAGACGTTATTTCAAAGGGACAGGGAATAGCAGGTATCATAGATCTGGAATGATACAATAGACAAATATTGGAAGGGAAACAGTGGGAGTCAGCAGGACCCTATAGTTTGTCATAGCTTTAATAATGTTGGTGTCTTTCCTGTTCAAGTGTAATATTTCAGGTAATTACTCCATTGCTCACCTATCAGAGAGGGGATTAGAAATAAATTATTTTGCTGAAAGGACATAATTAAAGCCAAACAAAATAACCTGGTGTAGAACAATTAGCAAATTCACTTATTCTATGCAGTTTTCCTAGAGAAAGTCCCAAACACTCTTGTACATTTGGAAGATTTACCAATTTTTTCAACCATCAGTGACGTTCTGTAACATCAACACAAGTTACCCTTCGAGGTAAACACTTTTCCTCCCCCCCAAAATCTACATCTTTCCTTGCTGAGGGTGGTGCCTTTCATGTGATTCCTCATCAGACTGAGTGTTTGTACCTGTATCTGCCTCTCACACATCACTCCCAATCTGTCCCAGAGAACAAGTCGTAGGAGCCCTCATCCTTGCTGAACCCCTGCTGCTTCCAGGGGTCGTGCCTGACTTTACACGGTGCTTCCTTTCATCTTCCCTGTGCTCCAGCCCAGTTCTTGCTGAAGAAAACCAGAATGAAATACAGCTGAGCAGATTAATATCCATCGTGAAGGGATGTGGGGAATATGCAATCATACAGCCTGGATGCTGTGTGACAGGAGAGGAAAATCAAAGTGAAAAGCACATGCATCAGAGGGACAGCAGCCAGAGCCTTTTGATTACTCTATAGAGAATATGCCTGGAAAAAATCAGAAAGATTTTGTCCCAGTGGCACTAAGGTCAGGCTACAGCTCACATCACTGAGCAAAGCTCATGGAAGCAGGCTGATGGCCCCATGTACAAACTCACCCCCCTGCAGACAGTGTAGGGGAGGGAAATTCACTGCAATGCATTCAGTGCAGTGATGTAAGTACGGAATAACTTTACCAGTGATAACATACATTCATTCATTCATGGCTAGGCTTCGCACATGGTCCTCTTTATATCCCTGACCTCATGGTCATGGTTCAAGAAGTCTTTCAGATGGTTAGACACATATAAATAGGCAAAAATTTCAACCTTTGAAGACGCTGGGAACAGCAGTGAGAAGGCAAAGGAGGAGGATGCACACATGCACTTGCTGCCCCGGTGAGCCGCCACCTCCACCAGTCCCCTGCTGTCCTGTTGACTGCAACACGGAGCTCCAGCTGGCAAATTGCCACCTAATGTGTGCACAATCACGGGCATTTCAGGTAGCTTTGGAAATCCCTATCTGGATAATGATGGAGTGGGCACGTCAGGCCCGGCCGTCCAGCTGAGCTAAGTACAGGTCTGAGGAACGGTGTGGAGGCAGAAGAGGAAGCTGAGAAATGTGGATCTGCCGGAGCCGCCCGTGGATCGGGCAGTGGCTCCTTCCCTCCATGCGCTCTCAAATCCCGTTCCAGGCAAGGCAATGTGGGGTGTCCATGGTGATGCACGAGTCAGAGGACACTGAGAGGTTGGCTTCTCCATCTCCAGGCTTTTCTCATCCATATCCACCTATGTCCCACACCCAGAAAAGGGCTTGCTGCTGGCAGGTGGCCAGTGGTGCTTGCTCCCTTCACCCTGCAAACTGGGGAATCAGCATGTGCCATGCCTTTCTAATTCAGCCCTACTCCTCCTCTGCAAAACCTCCTCCATTTGGACAGTTGTGCTACTCTGGGAAAGCACTTTTTCCCTCATTCCCTTCTTTTACTCATATTTTACATAAGAAACAAACGTTTGGGATAAAATAAAAAACATTCCCATAAAATTTGTATTACTCCCTTCAGCCCTTCTCCCCATACTGAAACTAAATATAGCAAAAGCCAGTTTGCTGGTTGGAACAAATACAAATTGCTGAAAGAAAGGTGTGATAAATCAAAGCCAGGTTTTTCTCATCCTGCGTTCTGGATGAGGTGACTGTTGCTTGTCTATGATGGCACTAGCAGGATGTTTTTTTGTTCCAAATTGCAAGGGATTCATGATCACTGAACAGAGACATTACTGCAAAGCCTAGGGGTGACTTGCTGAAACTTAGCTAAAACAGCTCTGCACTGTGTCCAAGAAACAGCTGCCTGATCTCTTGCATTTTTAGCATCATTTTTAGATCAGAAAGACATTTTGGGATTATTTTCTTTCAGTGGGCAATGCAGATTTGGTAACAGCAAGTTTTTTCGTATTTATATTTGCTTCACTGAATCCTTCTCAGAGGCTAAAAGGGGAACTTAGAAACTTCATTTTGACACTGAATTTTTTACTTGAACCTAAATGTTTCATTTTGCTACTTTCAAAGAAAATGTTTTGATCTTTCCTTTGTAAATTTAGTTTTGCTAGAATTTGCCTTACATTTTATTTTGGAAAGTGTGCTGAAAATACAGCTGTTACTTCCCATAAAGAGACAAAGGAAATATTTTGCTCAAACCAAGATGATGCTTTTTTTTCTTTACTTTTGGCTTGGAAGTAACCGGTCAAAAACAATACAGAAAAGTAGTGCTCTTGCTAGGGAACTGAAAATTCAATTATTCTCATTTCAGTATAAGGTCTTGTCTGCAGAGGGAGGTGAGTGTTCAGTGCACTCCAGCACACATTTACAACCCAGCCTGTTGCATAACACCTCCCTCAGATGGATGCCCTCTGCTGAGGGCAACATTAAAACATTAGAAAATAAGTTTTCCCCATTAAAGGCAGACTGAGACTTGGATTCAAGCCACTTCAAGTTCTAAACTGACATCTGGACATGCCTGTTTCTCTTCACTGGGTACCCAGGGACTTCACACTTTGGTGAAGACCTAGAAAGAAGACATCCTAGCCTTTGATGTCCATGAAGAATGTCCTCCCAGTGCTGGGTGACTACATGACTAGATTTTGGACCAATTAATTCTTGAAGCATCAGTGACACCACAAAAACAAAACAAAACACAAAAAAATCTTCAGATTTTATCACAACACCCTTCCTATGAGATAGGCTGCCTCAGGAAGGTTATGGAATAGTTTCTCATGAGCTCCTCCTTGGACACTTATACCAAACCTTGGGGGGGATACAGGATAGGAAGAAGATTCAAACAAATTTCCACATGTTCAGGCCTTTATCTGAGTTTGACTTGCTCCATTGCAGCAAACAGAAAAGAATCTTCTAGGAAGATGCTCCTGATTTAAAGGCTTCTATCATTACAAAGGTAATTCTGTGAGCCCAAATAATGATCCTAGACTTGCCACTGGAGTCTCACTATCATATTCTGCAGTATAAAAAATGTGATATTGGAACTCTGATTTTAGAAGTCCCAGGAAAATTGGAGAATTTTTAAATTTCTTAATCCATTTCCAGTGTAAACAATTCCTATTTTTGAAACCTTCCTGCTTCTGACTCATCTCCTTCCATGCTCCACACTGTCCATGGGATGAAACCTTAGCCCTATCAGCTCCTGTCATCCAGAATGTAGTCTGACAGTGACTATGAAACCTCCCTGGGGAGGCTGTGAGTGCAAGCAGCTGCTACAGCTGCACAAATGGGACTGCGTGGCAGTCCACACACTGACCTGCACACTGTCAACATATCACCCTTTCAAACACACGTGATGCTCTTTTGTTGCTCTGCCTGAGGCAACACCAGTGCCCTTCTCTAGTAGAGCTCAGAGCACATGGAAATGCAAGGAGGCAAATGGAGAGCTGCTTTCCTCCTTGTCACCACCCTATCCACATCCTGTTTTCCCATCGACAACAGAGGCTGCAGGAGGCAAGGATGGAGGCTCTCTGCTGGTGTTATGCTGCTGCATCATCCCCATCAGGCTCAGATGTCAGCAAGTCACAAGGGATTGGCACTTTTCGTACTGTGATAGGAGTGTGACCTTTGTTTTTCCAGTAGCTCACTCTTGCTTTATCCATGAAAATCATAGCAAGTGTACTGTGCCAAGTCCTGATCCCAGTGAAGTCAGTGACACGGCTCCAGTTGACCTCAGTGGGACTGGGATTTAAGTAGCACCATGTAATTCCTATAGGGTTCTTGTGCAGTTTATGAAGCATATGTGCACTCTCTCCCTGCATGGTTATTTGACTTTCACACTCTTGATGGAAATGTGTCTTTATAAATTTACAAATAGCACAGCAGCTGTGTGTTTATATAACCTCATTTGAGGGCCACATGTATTCTCACCCTTGTGCTATTAATATTTATACTGTCACAACCACATACACACAAATACCCAGGCATGCAGTGGAACAATAAGGAAAATAGATTAAAACCCCTTCTGAGTCAGTCAGGCCTTTAAAAAATTCCATGGAAAGGCAGATCTATGTTCTTGAAAGCCATTATGAAGAAAGTTTTTGCTAGATCCTTTGTGTAAACTTCTTTTGCACCATTAGTTTCTTCACAGGGACACCTCTCCCTGATTTCAAGTGACCTGAGTCCAAAATGTTTCATGAAGCAAAGGCAGATATTTCAGCCAGTTGGGAGGCAGACAATTTATAGGGCAGCCAGGACTCCAAGTGCTGCAAGCTATAGATGGCCAGGGCAAGGGATTCCAGCTGCTGCTGCTGCTGCTTCCCAGCCAGTGTAATACCATTGTTCAGAAGGCCACAATGGAGCTGGGGAACAGCTTTTCATGAAAATTACTTTTTCTTTTTTTTAGGCAAAAAAATGCAGAATCGAGATTTAGTCAATCTGCAAATTACTCTACTTGCTTTAAAGGCAAACGGGGAAAAAAACCTGCAAAATGTAAAGCCTAGAGGTTTTGTTTTGACAACTCAGATGAAACATTTTGATTTCCTCCTGATGAAAAGCTTAGCATTCATGAATTTACCTCCATTTAATTTTGTCTGTTCCAAAAGATACAAACTAGTTGTCCTATCTTAATTATTTTCTAAGTTTCTGCTATGATAGAGAAATTGGTTTAAATGATGGTTTAAGGTCGGCCAACTGCAATTTCTTGTCTTCTTTCCTCCGTACTGATTTTCCAGCTCAGTCAAGGAACCAGCTTCCTTTAAGGAGCCTGGTCCAGGTAAGTTATAAAACCAAAGAGCAAACATGTGAAGGTGTGAGTAGAACAGACTTTGTGCACCCATTTTCCTAGGATGCAGGAGGCAGAGAGCAAGAAGCCTTGCTAAGTCTTCTCCTTTCCTTTTACAAGGAAACTTTGCTGTGAGACCACATGGCTGCTCTGATGCCAGCAAGTTCCCTGCAGATGGAGAGAGCAAATAAAAATGTGCATATTTACATTATACATGCAGATTAGATAGTGTGCATTCCTCACAGCCTGTCCCTGAAACATCCTCCAAAAGGAGTGTGGGGGAGAATGCAAAGAACTTGAGTCCAACTCTGATCTCCTATTGTCTCACTCCCACACTGTGGGAATTAAACAACATGTACCCCTGGCTGATTAACCCTTTCTAGTCACCTGTATCATGGATAAAACACTCTACTGCAAAAAGTGGAAATATTTACTTTCAAACTATTGCTAAATTCAAAACTCAGTAGAAGTATCTGCAGGATGGCAGTGGTATCAATGGGGAAATTAATTCCTGCATTTCTTAGCCTTTGCATGACCTGATGAAAGAAGAGAGTGGGAGTTTGGGTGCCCATGTGTGCACATAAGGAGTTACCCTGACACAGAGACAAAGTATTGGAATGGTGAACTGAAGCCCTGTTGTACTTACAAAGAGCTTTTGCAACCAGGCTGACTTCCACAAACCACTTCATCCCTTGAACCTCTCTCTCCAAACATCCCTCCTCACCACTCATAAGCCTTCTCCCTCTCAAGTCTGGATTCAGGTTCTCTGTGTTTGCCTCCATCCAGTATTCATCCCTCCAGTGTCATACCTCTTCCAGACTCACCTTGCTCTCATGAGCTCTGTTTTGGGAGAAGAGCATTCTTGGGGTGAGTAAAGAGCAAGCCAGTGATGGGCCACCCAAAGTCTGCTCCAGGGAACGGAAAAATAAAGGTTCTTCAAAAGCAGTAGGAATACAAACAGGAGAATAGTATCAGACCCATCTCTCCCCAAACTATGTGGGATGATTTTTGGACTCAAAGCTTTTTCCTTCTGCTGAGCCAGGTCTTGGATAGCTGCCTATGGACTGAGCTGCTCAACCCCATCACCAAGAACAGAGCTTGGGCCCATGGTGAAATGATCAGCTTGCTCTAGGTGTCCCCTTCTTAAAAGGCCTGGAGCTAGACACCTACAAATGCAAAAAAAATTCTGTAAAGAAAGGAGTCTGGGATTATGGTTTGCTGACAAACCCAGTGTGGAAAGAGCATGTGGGCAGTCAGAGATTATTGCTTGGGCCATGAGGAGCCACCCTGCTGACAATCTCCTCTCCCACACTACAGCAGTCACGTCTGCCCTCTCGAATGTGGTTTCTCAGGGCACTTGTTCCTCTGTTTCTTCACTGAGCGAGCAATGCACTCACACATGCTCCTCTTGCCCTCCCACGCAGCTCAGCACCACAGCAAAATTAGGAAGCCATGCCCCATTTCTCTCCAGAAAATCCTTGCCCAGCTCTGCCAGCTGCCACCTCCCTGACAGATGTTCTGCTCAGGCACACTCTATCATTTTTACATAGTGGCAGCCTGGTTAAACATTTCACGCCTCGTGCCAAACTTTTAGTGTTCCCAGTTGGAGGGAATGGTATAGCCAAGTTCAGCCTTGGCCGTGCACAACTTCGGGGTGCTGATCTCTGAACTCTTCATGGCTTTCCCTGCAGGTGGTCACACCACTGTGCCTGGGAGGAAGCTTTCCTTCAAAGTGAGGTTGACTCCAACCTTTTGAGCTGCAAGGGGAACTGCCTGCACAGTTCCAGCTGCAGGAAAGAGCTTGGCTGAATATAAGACATGGAGGAATGAGAAACTCACGGCATTTCTCAGGCAGATGAATAAATTATACTTTTTGATATCTTTGTAAAGGTGCAGTTTTCCAAATTATATCCATGAGATATAAAAGTCTTTGACTTTTTCCACATAGAGAAATCAACAGAAGAGCAAGAGGTTCTAAAACAGAGTGGGATAAATGGGTTGAATGGCAAAAATCTGAGTTGTGGATGCTGCGGTGGAGCACAAAGTGTGGTAGGATTTCCAGGGGTACTGAGGGTTTTAGGGATTATGAAAAGTGAGTCTTTAGGTGTTGTGGTGTAAGAAGCCTTCTTGACTCCTTCTGATAGATTTTAGAATGTTCTTACTGGTGTGACAGCAATGATAGCAGAGCAAATGAAATATGGCTTAAAATCATGAGGAAGCTATAACAACTTCCCTGTTTCACATTTACAGTCTCTTCTTCAAAAACCTTGCACATAGCTATTTTTTTTATGTTCTAAATTGGCTTTCACACCACTTTCACCATTATTATAGCTGGATGCTTCCGGTATTACACCAAAGAATGTGACTAATATCTCTTACAGGTAGCTTGTGATGGTTCTTCCTCCTCGTGAATGATACTACAGGCTGGACCAAGGCAGTTTGTTTCTTGCACTGATGAGCTCATGTGGCTGTGTGAGATCAAAGCTGTAACAAGAAGAAAAAAAAAAAAAAGATACCCGTTTCAGGTCCCAAATCAACCCCCAAATATATGTGCAGACTTAAAATTTAGAAATTGCGCTTGCATTTTTAGAGAAGCTGTTTGAACATCCAGCCATCACTGACTTGGCATAGACAATATTGCCCATTCAGAGCCTTGGAGCCTGGTTTACTTTAGTGTTACAACAATTTTGCTTTCAGGCACTGTAATTCTCTTGTAGGTCAATGTTGCATTATTTTAAGGTGCAATGTATCAGTTCACAGAATGGCAGATGCAGAGTAAAGCAATTAGTCCATTGCTGTCCTAGAGCATTGGAAAATGTAATGATGACCCAAGATTTTACTGCAGAAAGGGAGCCCCAGATGCACTGCGTGATTGAACCTGACAGATCACCACATTTACAGCAACTTAAATGCAAGTCTGGAGCAATTTTGTTTAAAATTGGAGGAAAACAGTAAAGTCAATGTGTCACAAAGTACCATGCAAATGTTGTGAATAAAAGCTTCAAAGGGTACTAAAGTGCCATTGATTACCTCTGAGAGGTTCTTTAAGATCTCAAGTCCAAGAAAAAGAGCTTACATATACACTGTAGTGTTAAACCATCATCTCGACATTTCTACTAATCACCTCTTCTCCAGCAGATGAATCCAGCCGTTAGCATCTTGTCAGGGGGTTCTTACTAAAGATACACAAGGAAATCACAGCACATTACATTCCTGCTAAGTTCAACGGTATGATGCCCTTCAAAAGCCACCAGTGGTCACCTCTGCTTTGGCAGCTGAGATTATAAAAGGGATTAACATGTTTATTCTGAATGATGGCTTAATGTCTTGCATATCTAGAAAGCCAGTCAGAACTCAGAGGTGGTAACAAGATGCTTCATCACCTTTCTCTATATTTTTACTGTGCCTCATACCATGGCTTGTTTTATAGATATAGAATCTAATAAATTAAGATCCTATACTTTTGAGGAGAGGAGACAAGGAGAAAATTACATGTTTGGTTGATAATGATAACAAGATTGCCATAGGAAGCATGTCATTTTGAGGAGGAATTTAGAACAATACAGGCTGAGCGTGGTCTGCGTGAAGTGGATTTAAACCTGACAGAGTGCAAAATGGAAATGGGTAATAAAAAGGGAAATCACCGAATGTTTCCATGTGTAACCTTCAAGGACTGACATTTCTAGCCCTCAGAAACATGTGTCCATGGAGCATTTCAGGCTGAAACATGTTTTTCATCCCTTTACAGCAGCAATGGGTTGAAGACAGAGAGGAAAGAGAGTAGGAGAAATGAGCTGGTATTCACTAAAGGCAGGTGTCCACACTGGAAAGCTTTGCCTTGTCCTGGTCTTTACAGTTCAAGAAAGCTGTTGGCAAATGAAAGGTACTTGAGGAAAATAAATTTTTAAAAAGTGTTAATAATTGTTTCAAAGACAAGAAATGTCACCTTAGGCTCAAATCTCCACACAGGAACTTTAGCAGGGGCCAGTTGATGGGCTAAAGGGCACAATTTGTAAACTCTTACCTGAGGATCATTGTGGCAATGAACTCAGTCTGGAAGAAAGAAACAGCCACTTACAGTGTCTTGAAATAAGAGCTAGACAATGCATTTTAGTGCAGTTAGCATAAAGCATCCTTCTATCATTACTGCTTATCTTATCCTTCTTCACTAGCACCTTTGCTGCTGTTTTAGCCCTTGAGTGGTTTCTTTCATTTGTTTTTGACACTTTGGGCTTGTTTGAAACCTGCTGAGTGATGATATTCCCTGAGATGCTCTTCAGGGAGGTGGAGTGAGAGGGAATGACAGCAAGGCATGTTCTGGGACCACCATTTTTAGCCTGCCAGACCCCATTAGCATTTTTAGGGTCAGACTACCTTCTGAGGAAGAAAGCGAGCACTAAAGCCCCACTATCTCCACCTGTACGGCCAGTAGCTCTCTGCTGTTAACACATAGGCTGCATGCACTGGGACAGAGAGCAGCTTGTGTTTGCAGGGATCTCCAAGGAGAACAGCCTGGAAATGTCAGAACTCCTTTCCTTTACAGGCCCGCTCTTGGGAAGCGCAGGGAGAAGCTCAGTCCAGCCACAGACTGCAGTAAGGAGGGTGCTGTCATGCAGAAAATCTTGGCAGAAGCCTTTGACTGCTGAACCCTCTCCCAGCACCACAAACCAACCCAGCCAAGCGAGCGACAGCTACTAACAGGCCATCTCCCAGCCTGGCCCAGATCCGAGTGTCTGTCTGAGCCAACGCTCTCTATTGCTCTGCTTTACCTAGACAGAGCTGGGCAGGTGGCATTGGCAGGAAACCAAGAAAAGCAGTTCATTCCTGGGGAGTAGTCCTCCAATCCGAGATAGCACATGATAAGAGATGTGGTGTGTATTGGCAGCAAGATCAGATGTGCCTTATAACAGTTTCTGAAGCTTTGGAACTAGCTCAGGCTTGAAATTTGGAGGAATTTGGTTAACTTGTTCTGTTTTGTCTGAATAGCACTTCTTTTTTTTGCGTGTGGGTTCTGGCTTCAGCTCCTGTTGGGAGTGCTGAAATTCCATCACAAAAGCTGCCTCATCACTTAGCTTTTTATTATAGTCTTTCAGCACCACATGACTGCTGGTGCATCTCCAGCCCTGCTAGAAATGGGAAGAAACAACAGCTTTTTAGATAATACAAAAAGACTATGTGTTTCTGCCAACAGCCACCCCCATTTGCATCTCCCCTCTCTCTCAACTACTAGAAGATGGAATTAACTGGTGGTCCCCATTACCTTCAGAGAGATTATTTGCAGTGGGAGCTATTTTTCAGAGTGAGTGACAGCACTGAGGTGGGAGGGAGAGAGATCCCTTGAGGGGTCTCTAATACCCCCTCTTTGCATTTCCCATTCCTTAGTAATCACTCCTCTGCAGGCCTGTCCTACAGGGTTGGCCTGCGTAGCTAGTAATTGCTGAAGGAATCCAAATACAAGGCATGGCAGCAACAGGCATCCAGTGGAAAAAAATCCCTGCATGCACATGCACAAATCTAAGAGAGAGAGAGAGAGAGAAGGAGAGAAAGTACATTAAAAGAAAGGCAATGTTTGCAGCAGGTTGGTGTGTCCTTGACCGAAGGAGACATCAAAGACAGCTTCAGTGATTTACTCTTTGACAGTCTGGCATCTCTGTGATTCACGGAGCTAATCAATTAGGTGATACATTCCCCCTCCCTGCCACCCCTTTATTTTTAACAGCTTCTTGCCAAGAGTGGAAGTGTTCCAGAACTGAATGGGTAACCACATCCAGACCACTCTGCAAGAGCTGACAAATACTATCCCAGTGGGTCTGAAAGGGGGTCAGGACACTGCTAAAGGGAATTTGTCACAGGGGAAAGGGCAGTTTAGCCCCATTGACCATGGATACCACATATTCCTGGGTCATACAACACAGCTGATGTTGCAAAATTGCACTACCCCTTTATTTAACTGGATTTAGGTCTATCCCTGCCTCAGCCCTTCTATGCCACATGTAGCTTTACAAGCCACCCAGCACTTCAGTCCTTCAGCCATATGCAGACAGAGTGGCCTGAAGAAGCACCATTCCCTCTGAACATACATGTCTACTCCTACTGGCAGCAAGTGTCCCTTTCTTAGACCCAAAGCGATTCTTCATAATCCCTCCCCTCTACTTTTGGGTGCACAGAGTTATACCTACACATGAGTAAAAGATGAACAGAACAAGCAGAGGCACTTCAGGCACCCATATACCCACAGGTACGTCCCTCAATCATGTGCATGTAGATGATCTGTCACCCAAGCCACACTTTGTGAACTTACATATGCAGGCACTCACACTTAGTTTGCTCTGTGGCCCATATACACCATCCCCAATGTATGCACCAATTTTCTGCCAGTGGCCTCTCTGATGACTGCTAATGAGGAAAAAATTAGTAAAAAACCAGCATTCTTCTTCTAACTCACTCCAGGTGAGATGTAGGGGAGCAGAGCACGGCTTTACATCTCAAACCAACAGCACTTGCAATAACAAAATCCTTTAGAGCTGTTCAGTGTTGAATCCTTGACATCTAATGACCAAAAATAAAACACAGCAATCCTGCATTTTCCAAACACGGTATCAAGGGACAGCACACTCCTCTCCACGTGAAAACATCATGTTAGCTGTCCTATTGCAAAATGAGACACTGTCACAGCAGAGCAATTCTAACTCCTGGGAGGCACAGAGGCTGGGGAATACATCACAACAGGCTTCTGGGATTGAGAGCTGCAGTTGGCCAGGTACTGCAGAAAGCATCCTGCATTTAATGCTTGTGCTTCCTCTCTCCTCATTAGAAGCTACAGAAGTCTGGTCACAGTTTAGCACAGTCAGGGAGAGAGCAGTTTGAGTGTTTGGAGAATAAATCCCTCCACACGTGGGATTTTCTGAAGACCGTGGTCATCCCGGGACAGAAATTTTCTCAGGGACATACACAGGGTCTAAACCATTTAGAGGCATAGCCAGGGACTGAATGAACCAGGAATGCTGAGCCAGCCATATCAGTATTTGCAATGTTTAAAATTTCATTGAAGATAATATCAGAAATTTCTAGTCTTTGTGGCTGCAAGGCTTATCTTCTGAACATGGCCACCATAATGCTCCACATATGAATATGTTTATGCACAGCTCAAAGCAGCAGTCACGAGTCTGATGTCAATTCCTGTTCAGAAAAGAGCCCTAGCTATTTCTGAAAAGTTACCTGTAAAAGAAAGGTTTTTTCATGCTTGTCTCAAGACCCACAATCTGTCCTGGTCCTTGACAGGAACTATTTCAGGGTAATTCTTGGTGAATGTTTCGCTTCTGATCTTTCTAGGAGAAACATGATGCTAAGAAAGACGAGATGACAGTGTTGTGCACTGTCAAAGCACCATCAGACAGAGGTTTGTTGAGAAGGTGGTGAAGAAATTCTCCCCTCCGGGTTCAGACTGGAGACCTCTTACTCTGGTTCACTGGGTTCAGAGAATGAGGCAAAAACATTCCAATACAGTTTTACCCCATTCTCTTCGCCTCATAGCACAGACTATCTGGAGCATCCTGGGGTGCACCCAGCTGAGCCTTGGATCCCTCTTGCTGCTTGGAAGTCTCCTGTGAAAACAGAGACATTGTTGAATATTCTCTGATTTGATCTGGATGAAATCTCTTGTCAGATCCTGCTGCTCTTCATGGCAAAATACCCACAGGCAACAGAGTCCAATTTTCACCCGTTCAGCTTCAGGCATAAATTTGCTGTTTTCAAAGTGGAGACAGCATCAGATGGCAGAGCGAAGGGGGAAAAAAAAAGTCCTTCACCAGCTGTGAAAACTGCCCTTTTAATTTTCATGAAAAGATATGAGACAAGAACAAAAGAAATGTTCTGCTGGCTGTTTCATTCCTCACTGGTGTTGTCGAGAGTGAGCATTTCCTTTCACCATTCAACTCTCAGAAGTTATTAGCTGCTGGATCTCTTTTTAGCTTCCCTCCTTTCCCCTTGTTGAATTACATCCTTCTAGATATCACCTCTTGAATTCACATTCAGTTGGGGGGGGCAAGCTTTATCTCTTCTGCCTGTGACATGAAAATAGTTGTTTCCTCTTCTCCTACTCAGGTTTCTCTGTTGAGGTAAATCCTCTACCTGTGTCTGTTACTGCACTTTGAGGTCTGACTTCAGATATTAGACTTTCTGGTTTACATCTAAACTGTATCTCATTAAAACTGTACATAGGTCCAGATTTCTTCTCATTATAACAGTCAGAGCTTTTGGGAACACAGTTATAATGAGGGCAAAGAGTATGGCTCAAAAAAATTTCTAATAGCTCATTAGCAAAAAAAGAGAAGTCAGATACTACTGCTGTTTCCTCGTTCCTTTCAAAGATCTGAGAGCCATCCCCTTCCCAGCCCATGGAGGTTAGCAACAGTTAGTCTTCAAAATCAAGGCAAATCTATCTTCTTCACTGAGGTCTGTCTCACAGCCTTAGATGTGTCCTGGACTCCTGTGTTCTGTGATAAGGTCTGC
>NW_016690191.1:4423854-4447158 GCF_001604755.1 Lepidothrix coronata
TCACAAAATGTGGTTCCTAAATGCTCATTTATCGCCTTCTCAGTGTTCCTACCACACCTGGAAAAGCAGCACTGCACACTGGCAACCCAACAGCTGATGCTCTTTCCTCCCCCACTTCAAGGTGGATCCAGTCCTGCCCGATGTTGTCTCTCTGACTTTCTGCTTCTGCTTCTTCTTAGGTCTGTACATCAGCCTGACCTGGGTTTGTTACAAATATTTGCAGAATCTTGGTGGTGGGACCTAGTCCACTGCTGGTGATGTATTGCACACATGGAGGATTTCAGATTTCCCCCTCTTTTACGCCAATATACGAAATCAGGGGGAAGTGTTCAAGCTTGCAAATAGGCCTTAAAAGAACTCGTCTTTTTTCTTCTTCTCCTTCTGGGTAACATCCAGCAGGAGCTGATATAGACTTGTAAGTGTTATCAAGAGCTACCGGATCTTTTAACTGTAAAGGAGCAGAGCTAAAGCCATTGTCTAGGCCTTAACCTGCCCTTACCCAGGCAAGGTGGCTAAACACTATGTAAAAGCTGTGAAAATCAAGCTTAGAATTTATGCATCCATATTATTACATTGCTGGAACATCTCTCAGGATGAAGCAATTCACACTGTAAAATATCAGTGCACTAAAAAGCTTAGGGGGAGCTTCATTGCATTGACAGCCAGGCTCATGTGTTCTTATTAGCTACCCACAGTACCTATCAGAGAAAAAGTCTATCATCAGTGATATTTAGTGCTGAACTTTTGGCTCCATTCAGTGCAGGCTCAAGACATAATATTTTGACAGTCTCACAAGATACTGTGTCTCCTTCTAAGAGAGAGCTGACATGAAGGGTGCCTCCTCTGAATGGGTGATGTCTGGCCTTGGAAGGACTGCAGAGTGATGATGCCACAACTATGGAGTGCCAGATCCTCTGGAACAGCATGGCTGACATCATCTATCAGGCTCAAATTCCTGCTCTGCAGCTGCAGGGCAATTTGGGAGCTGCTTGCTTCAGGTCTCTGCATGTGGCTGACAGAGCTGCCCAGCTGAAATAGGAAGGTGTCATCTCCCCTGGAGGAATATGCTCCCCAGTCAGAAGCAGGAACTATATTTGAAAGCATTTTATTTTTAGCTTATCATTCATAATTTCACTTGTGTACGTCACAGTGACTCATGCTTTGTTCCTTCTTTCTCAAGCTGGTAGCTGCAGAAACAACACGATTCTTTGTTTACTTCATGGTCTCTGTATTTCAGGGCTTGTTGTTGCAGTCAGGTTTGTCACTAACAAGGGCTTCTTCTCAACCAAACACTGTTTTGCCATGAGAGGTTGGATAAATGCCTTCTTTTTCCCTAAGAAATGTGTTTTTGGTAAAACACAGATGAAGTAAATGCATGTGCATTGGTCACACGAGTCTGAAACAGAAAAGGCCTCTAAAGGGAAAAAAGAGTTATTAACACAATGGAGAACAGCATCAGATCCTGTTCCTCACACCACTGTCAACCTTCAGCAGATGTTCAGTCCAGATGATTCCCCAGAACATCTGTGGCATATCCTCTACCTGCTGCAAGCCACAAAACGTTGCCCTGCGAGCCTTGCAATAAACTTCAGACCCTGTGTAGAAAAGACAAACTGCAGTGTATTACAGAGGAAAAAAAGAGAGATCAAAGAAAAAGAAAGGAGCAAACAACTCCTACTCGTTACGCAGCGAGTTCTACATGCTCTGGTACTGACTTTTCCTGATGTAAAGCCATGGCACTGTGCTAACAACTAGCACTTTTTGTTACCCTGAAGCTCACAGCTTACCTAAGCTTTCTCTGATCCCTCCAGTGAGCCATTAGGGCACCAACTGTTGTGAGGTTGTTTCAGCAACAGGTTGAAAAGTGATTTTTATGAGCTGTTTATTACCTTCTCAGATTTATTGTGTTCCATTCAGACTGAATATGTGAAAAATAAAAACCTCTGAAAAAAACATGATGTAAACCAAACCAAACCAAATCAAAAAGGTTATATGTCTTTTCTTCCTTTTTTTATTTCCCCTACACTTTTGAAATAAATGTCAGAATTAATTTAAATCAACATTATGAAAGGCAATCACTGGTCTTGAATATTTCAAAGTTTGGTTATTTAAATTAAGGTTCTTGTGAGTGAATTCGGTTGCAGGAGGTGATTTGTGGATCCATTCCTAGTAATTGCAAGGTGACTACCTGTTCCTTCCTGTCTCAGGAATCTGGGTGACTCTAGCTGGACGTGTAGAAGAGGATATATAATTTTCATATATACATTTTCAGAGCTTTATGATGCTGATGGGAACTTCTCCACAGTCCAATCTGAAGACTGCCAGGTGTTGCACCAAGCAGAGGCTGTAGGAAGGATTTCCTCTCCAAAAACATGGGGCTATGCAAATTAACATCAAACTGGTCAGCAGCATCTCAGCTAGATGGTAAAGGGGAGTTCTTCTGCCAACAGCACCAGTCTCCGTGGTTGAGCTCTGGATGAAAGGTGGTCTGTTGACAAATTAGGGGTCTATTTTCTCCATTTATCCTGGATTTTCCTTTAATGGTCCCAGATGGATTGAAGCAAAAATTTTCCTCAAATTCTCATTTTTTTCTGTGGTTAGGAAGTGGTTGTTCAAGGAAGTACATGTGCAAGGTACCTGGCCAGCCAGTCCCCCAGCATGGCTCCAACAAGCCCAGCACAGTGATGAGGGAGTTATCCCATTCCATTTGATACCAGTGGGACCCAGTCTACTGACTGTAAAAAAATCCCTGGGAATTGCAAGATGAAGTCCTAGGAAATCCAGTGAGACTGAAAGTTGGGCACACAGCTGAATGTTTTCACTTTCCCCTGGCAGTTAATGAGAGAAATGCCCAGGAGGATTCTCTGATGATTAAGGCATAGAATGGGAATGTGGTTCCCGTGCAGTGAGTGCACAGGAGCAGCCTCCTGCAAAGAGGAGGTGGGGACTCTTCATAGGACTAAACATATCCCCTAGATGTGTGAGACACCACTGTGTCCCCGATTTCATGTTTTTTTCTTCTTCTTTTTTTTTTTCTTTTTTTTTTTTTCTTTTTCTGGTCTGTCCACTGACTGAAAAGACCACAGATAATGAACTCTCCCCTAGACCTAAAAAAATGCATTTTCTTAGGTCTAACTGTGACATCAAGATAGAAATTAAGACCTTCAGTCCTTACAGTAATTAATACCCATCCATCAGCTTTAAAATCAGCTGTGTATAATAAATGCAAGAAACTAAACATCTTGCTGCTGAGTTTCCGCTGATTGTCACCCAGGCAAGACAACTTATGACACCTTTCCTGAGCATCCTGTTGAGGACTCATTCATGTAATTCCTCTAAAGGCCAGATGAAGCCTTAAGAATATGAGAATTCAGAGATTTGCCCTGCTGCCTTGTTACCCTGCATGATCATTTCTGATAAGTGTTCTTGTTTAATCATTTCCCTGCATAAAGCCCAGGGTTCTCTTGTGTTTGTCTGTGTCATATTAATAAAGGTCCATTTGGGAGGATGCTGGGGGTGGAAATGATTTGACCGAGGTTAAGTAACAATTGTACAAAATTGTTTTGACATTATGTTAATATCTGCTCGTGTATTATCCTCAATTTAAAGTTAATCACCAAAATTACCATTGCAGCTCCCAAAATCTAATGAAATAAGATTTGTTGAGGTGTGAATAATACAGAAATTGAGAAGCGCACAGTCACTATAAAAAAAGTAACCAAAATAAACTGCTAGATTTAACTCTCTGAGTCCTCATACAAACTGAGGTGAGTTCACAAATTATATCAGACCTCTAACACTTTGAAATTGTGCCAGTCATTGAGCAGGGTCTGGAGCATAGTGTCCTTCTAGTGGGCTTATGTGTGCACACAGGGCTCAGCACAGCAGGGTCCCCCTCCCTATCCTGGCTGCTGGGCTGTGGCTGGATGTTTCAAGCTAATAAATATGAATTGGTGCTTTAACAGCTTGATCATGACTTGTCTGTGATAGGGTGAACACATCTGATCTGGGAAGATGAAGACAGACCACCGCTATCATGAAAGAGGTTTGAAAAAAGAGTGATTAACATAAATTCAAATTAAAAACCAGTGGGGAAATGATAGCACAAGGAACCAAGAGAGATGGAGGACTCTTTTTGCCTCTTGTGTTACAGTTGAATAAATATGGAGAAAACGAAGGAAGAAACATCAGTGCTGTATTTGACCCAGCAGCCTGGTCCACAGCTCACCATTAGCTGACTTAGAAAAAACAAATACAAAAATATTTTTTAAAAATCAGCTAAGTCCTTAGGAAGCTTGGTGCAAGAAGAATTCAAAGATAAGTATGTGCTACTGTGGAAAAGTAATACCAGCTTTTTTTGTAAAATTGGAAAATGGGAAATTAGGATAGATTTGAACCAGGGTATCAACCAGAGCAAGAAAGTGTATAGTAGCTAGGTCTGTGAAAGGCCATCCAAACAACACACCTAAAGGTTTGTTGCCTTAGATATGTGAGTGGGCTATAACTGGAAGGGTGAGAGAACTGCCAGGCTGCAGGCTTGGATGAGAGAGTCAGAGATAGCTGTGAACAAGGTTGAGTGGCTCAGGGTGTGACTGCAGGGAGAGCGACGCTCTCTGTTTCACCTGTGGCATTTCAGGTCTGGGGAACAGGCACAGAAAATATGAAAAAGGCAATATGTCCCTGGGGCAATGGTGTACTAAGCAATACACATGGAAAAAAAAGAAAAGAAGAAAAAGAGAAATGAAAAGGACCAAAGAAAGTATGGAGGAGAAATCAAACTCAGAGAAATACAGCATCTTTCCATCAGAACTACCCTAGACATAACTAAAAGTTGCCATGAATAACAGAGCACTAACATATTCTTATGTCCAGACTGAAGTGCAAGGAAGACAATAATGACACCTAGGGTGCTTATACAATCAGTACTAGAAGCAGCCATAGATGATCCATTTTTTGATCCTCACTTCACACTCCAAAACTGGCTGACATACTGGGTGAGGCAGTAAGAATCTCAATTTTTGATAGAAAACTCCAATTTTCATGTGCAAAATTAATCAGTCTGCATTTACATCTAGTTTTCCTGGGGCTGAGTATGCAGAGATCTAGTCAGTCACGGCCCAACCTGTTCTGGCACAGTAATTGAAGCCAGTTTTGTGGATAACAAGAACAATTTCAAGTGCGGAAACAAGCTTGAAGGAGACTGAAGACCTGATCCTCTGTATGCCTCAAAAAGCTACAGAATAGCTGCATTGTTGGCTTTAATAAATTCCCCATGGAGATTTCATATCCTCTCTAAAGTGGTTCCACAAAATCCTGTTTTCAGCTTCTTCACCTACCATTATCTGTAAAATGATCCTTGTTCTTTGGCCACTTCAGTGTTGGGGCTTTTGTTGTGACACCCAAATGAGGATGTTTTGATTCATAGAGGTGAAGAATTAAAGATGCTTTTCTCTTGAATTTTTTTATTGTACAATGGAGCCAAATATCTTTCAGGACAAAATTGATAGCTGCTCCAAGAAATAAGAGAAAAGTGCCCAGGCATAATATGCTTCATCTGTGGACTCAGCTGCATTTCTAAAGGAAAACTAATAGACTGAATTATTCCATAAGTTATCGGAATTTGAAAGAAACCCATTGCCACAATGATTAAGAAGGAAATAAATTTTAGAAGTGCTGGTAAAACAGAGACCCCTCCTCCTGGAACTTTCAAGTTCTAAGTACCATGAGAAAATTGAGCTAGGGAGCATGTCTTCTTCTGGCAAAGTGACATTAATGTCGAGCTATGTGTGACAATGTCACCCTCTTGTAGCTAGGAAAATAACTGCAAGTGTAAGCTCTGTAGTAGCACAATCACCTCTGGTCACATCAAACTGCCTGCAGTCAGTTCAGATCTTGGAAGATAATTAGGCCCAGGCTGGGCTAATAGTGGGCTTAGAGTGCAAGAGAAGATTGCAGGCTCTGAAGTCACAAGCTGGGAGCTGGTGTCACAAATACAAAGTAAATATTAATCCATGGAACAGTAAATCAATTAAAAGTAAAAATAAAGATAAAGGTAAAAATAAATAAAAATCTTTGGATCCATTGCTGTTACCAGTCTGGCAGTAGGCACAGATCAGAAAGAAAGAACCCCCCAGTGCCTTAGCAGAGACTGTGAATTAGCCAAGGGACTGGGTATGTTAGAGGGACGGCTTCAGTAAAATAGAAGTCCGAACTGTTCTTGTGACCTTAATCCAAACATGAAACCACAAACAGACATCAGGAATAGTTTAGCAGATTTGTTATTTAACTCCCCTCATTTTCCATGTCACACCATAACTATCCCAACGCAAATGAATATGTTCCCTGGGTTGATACCTGACTGCACTGGGCAAGAGTCAGGCTCTTCCAAACTGATGGAGTGAAGTCTTCTATTGTATGATCTCTTCAAATAAATTCCACTTCTAATACGGTTTTGTTAATGTAGAGTTTTCCAAACTCATCCAAGTCAAAATGCCCACTGGTTCTTAGCAATTGCTAATTAGACAAGATCAAACATCTTGGGAACCCTTTCTTTATCCTTGATGTGACTATTTTGATTTTAATTGGTGAAAGCTGTGTGGACAGACTGGTGCCCGCTCAGACATAATTGTTTGTCCTTTTCTGATTAATAGTCTCAGCACCCACTGCACTTTTGTTCCCCTGCAGAGGCTTCTGGGAGGTTACTAAGAAACTCTATAGGACTGTTCTATGATAGTATCTGACACACACAAGATTATTTAATGGATTAAATTTATTTCGTATGCTTCCAACTAAAATGACAAGCTCTACCTTCCATGTACAATGATTGCTTTAAGAGATTGTCAACAGCCAGTGACAGCATTTGCCTGAGCAATCCCAAATTTCTCATGACTTTGGGCACAGAGAGGCTGTTTCAGCTTTACCTTCACTCTAGCTGAGGAACCAGCTTGCAGGTTGTGTGGTTGAGTTTGTCTAGCCTTTTCCACAGAAAAAATATCATCTGCACACTGAAACTCGGGCCAGACTTGCCAAATGGTTCACAAAGTGTTCACTTAGCATGAAGCTGGGATTTGTGCTTTCTGAGCCAAATTTCAAGAGAGGCAGCAAGGGTTTCTAGTGTTGGGTGGGTGCCAGGCAGGTTATGGCAGTTGTGAACAAGTGTTGAGGCCTGTTTTAGATGCAGTTTCCAGAGGTGCAGGCTTAGCAAGGTGAAAGCCCTGAGAACTGAAATTCTCATGTAGATGACCAAGAACTGAATTAACAGCTCTCACTGCTTTTTTCTCTGGGATCTGGCTGTCAGCTGGGGTCCATTTGCACACAACCTCAGGTTTGCAGGTGGTACCTCCCAGACTTGTGAGTCAAAAGTCACTCCACCTTGTGACAATGATGCTTTAGAAACCACAAGAAGAAACTCCTTCTCACAGATCTCCTTAGCCATCTCTCCAAGTTACTTTGCAAGCTTTATGGCTTATCCAGAGACCCTGGGCAGCTTTACTAATAGTTTCCATCAACAACCAGTCTGAGAGTTGCCTGCACCACCATCCAGTCCCCTGCCCAGAAGGATCAAATGGTGCATTACAGCTCTGGGCTCTGGTGTGTGTGCTCTACCCAAGCACTGCAGTGCTCTCCTTGGCTCTGTTCTCTCCTCTCTGCCTTGTCCTGGGCCCTCCTCTAAGTTTCTTATATTTAGCCTGCAGGATCAAGGTCCTTCTGAATCTAAAATCATAAAGCATTGAGCACCTTAAAACCACGGGAGCACAGTGGCCAGGGGAATTTACAGGTTCAGCCTCTACACAGTGAGCCAGAGATTTTGCAGCAGAGACAGACAAATTGGATGAGAAGAGGGGGGCTTGGAAATGTTCTTAGTCTTAAGGTGAGTCCTGCTTTGCGTCATTGGCCTAGTACTCTGCTCAGAGGAAGAAACAGATTATTCCCGATATAAATCTAGGATCAACAGTAAAAGACTTTTCATGCTGGATTTATTAATCCATTTTCCCTTGGTCGTCTTGCTCCAGGCTTTCTAAACAAGAGAGCTGTGTTGCTTGGCTGCCTGTGAGGGAAAGAGGTTAATACTGAAGACTACACAAGTTTCTGCAATTAGACAATTTCTTTGTAGCATAATGGAGGCGCCAAGATGACCTCAGAGGCCTTTTTTGCTGTTGCAGAAGCATATTGGACAAGTTTTCTCAGCAGCTGTGCATTAGTGTTCCGTATTAAATGGGCTGATTATACATTACAACAGTTTCCCTAAGATCTTCCCATCACTTTGGATTTCTTCACGGCAACTTTCTTTCTCTCCTTCTTTTCCCTTGCCTCCAAGGGCTATTTTGCAAATACATGCCATCTGGTGGGAAAGCAGATGGGGGGATAATAAAAGTTATGTTTTATGGATTCATATGATTCTGTCCTGTTTCTCAAAAAAAAAAAAAAAAAAAAAAAAAAAAAAAGACTTCCCTCATATTTCTTTTCAGGAAAAGAAGTTTCAGGTCGACAATGTGGGACTCATAGCCAGGAGAAAGATGGAGGTGTGCATACACCACAGTATCTGAAGACAGAAAGGAGGGTTTTTCAAAGCTCATGATACAGGTGGATTTTTATTATTATTGTTTTGCTGCACCTTAGGCTTTTTATTTATATTCTGGTTAATCCCTCCCACTTGCACTATCTCCCTCCACGCAATAACAGGTTCAACATATGGTGTATTTCTGGTTACTGAAATAAAGAGCTCAAGGAAGAAATTTGGGGCAAAGGAGCTAATTGCAGCCCCCAGCTGTGTGGGAGGGCACAGAAGTTCTTGGCTGACTGCAGGGACTTGCAGACTAGTGAAGTGGCCCAGCTGCTGGGCATTGCTTCATCACTCACCTCGATTCCTTCTGCACACTCAAAAGGCTCATGCAGGAGGATTTGTGTTTTAGAGTTGCTGGGGTCAGGAGAGGGGGCTTGTTTGACTGGGGTTTTGGGGTTGATTTCCCCCCAAACTCTATCTGGCTTTGACTATAAGATTTGTTGCTGGCTTTGATCCCTTTTAAATAACTTCTTGTGATGATTTTCTTTCTCTTCTGTCTTATTTCTGGGGGAAGTTAAGTGTGAGGACTGTCGGTCTGGTGTGAGCAATTAGCAAAAGCTGCATTCTGATGAGATACATTAAGTTTTCCAATTGCTTTCTTGGGGTAGTTGGAGGGTCTGTGCTTTCTTAATTGAGGTGTGATGCTCTTTGTCATGGAGGAAAAGGAAGCCAAACTCCTCTTCAGCTGTTGTTGCACCCATATCCTGTAATCAATGGCTCTCATCTACACTTGCAATATGGGCCCCAAAATTTTTTGAGCAGCACGATGAATTTTCTTGCAAGAATTTATGGCTTTGTTTACTCTCGTAACTACCTGTTGTGAGCTCTTAGAAGTGGCCTTTGGATCCCAGGAGCCCTTAAGCAGCAGATTGAAAACATGGCTTGCAGTTCTTTGTGAGCTAAGCTCAGAGCCTGAGTATTTTGGCTGACTTCTGAGCTCTCTTTTCTTGCCTTCTCCCCAGTGCATGCACCCATCCCAAGGGTCGTAGAGGTTCATAGCCTAATTTTAAGCAACTAAACCAAACCGCATGTTTTTATAATGGTGTTGCGATCTTTTTGGAGCCTGAAACGCAGCAGGAGGTTTAGGCTAATACAATCCCAAAGCACCTTTGTTAACCTGGCCTTCATGTTTAATGTGAGCAAAAGAGCTCTTAGGATGAGGTGAGGAGCACCTCTGAGTTGGCTGGGATGAGAGAGCATGAAAGCAACACCCTAATGCTAGGGACAGGCGTGGGAGTGGGGCCCTCCAAGCAGAAAAACACTGAAAAGCCAAACTGCTCAGGCTGAGACTAATGGTGAACCAATGTTCAGAACAGCAAAGAGAGCTGCTGTGTGTCTGTTAGGTGTATTCTGCTCTAAACCTGGCACACTACAGAGATTCTAGGAGTACTTGTTCAGAGCTGAGGGGAAAAAACAAAACAATACTGAATGTTAGAAGCTTTTTAGGCTAGTGGAGAAAGGGATGTAACAAGATCCAATGTCTATGTTTGTCTAACATCGATTTCCAATTGGGAAACGAGGTGGATGTTTTTAACAATGGGATGATGAACCCCTGGAGTGGTTGCCAAAGGGATGTGGTAAGCTCTCTGTTACTTAAAGCCAATATATCAAGTTCAACTCACTTTTCTGAAAGCAGCAATCCGGCTCAACTAGAAGTTCCTGGGCTCAGTAAAGGACCACTGGGTAAATTTTTACACCCATAGGTAAGTGGAAGGTCAGATTAGATGATCATAATAGTCTTTTTTACCTTCAGAGTTGAAATCCTTGAGCATCTACTTTATAAAAGTGAAATCAAAAGGATGAGAAAGGTCTTAGAGCCAAATATTACCTGCCAAACCCAATTATCAGAACTGCAGTTCAAAGTGATCTGTGCCCTTGTTGAGCCAGAAGCATTTGACCACTGATTATGGCAAAGGATATAAGTGCTAGGGGAAGTGAGAGGGCTGCAAGCAAAGGGTTTCCAAGTTCAGGAAACCTGCATTTACCCCATGTAGAGAAAGGCCTGGTGAGACATGTGAATTGCCTTAGGCTAAGCTAGTGTCTACTTCAGAGGAGGACCTCCCAGAAGGGTGCAGGACTCAGTGCTGCTGCAAACAGAAGAAGCAAGAGTTTTAAGAATGCCACAAGGATGGGCTCTGAGCATGAGTGGGGACGAAATTGGAGTTGGGCAGCTTTCTCTCCTACCGTAGCAGCCACTGCACAGGGGGACACAAAACAGATAATCTGACAGCTTCAGCATTTCTCCATGATCTGTGTAAGACAGCAAAGAGCCCTTGCTTCCTAGTGCAGAAAGGAGGGAGCTGGCAGGTCCATTACTGAGTGCTTGCAGCCAAGCCTGTCTTGTATCTGATGCCCTGCATGCATACAGGTTATGAATGATTCCTTCCCCAAGAAATGAGCCCCGGTTAAAAATAGCCTCTTCATTTAGCTGTGTGCTGCCTCCTTCCTGCTTGCTGAGGCCGGAGATCTCTTGAAGTGCTGGCAGTCATTTTTAATGTGGAAATGTTTAGAAGCCAA
The DNA here is from genome assembly GCF_001604755.1 of Lepidothrix coronata. Taxonomy (NCBI): domain Eukaryota; kingdom Metazoa; phylum Chordata; class Aves; order Passeriformes; family Pipridae; genus Lepidothrix; species Lepidothrix coronata. The sequence goes on from NW_016690191.1 coordinate 4,434,935, forward strand.
AATTGTCTGGCACCTCTTGCCAGTATGGGGAGCTCTGGGGACAGCTGTGGGCCAGACAGTGGAGTCTGGTTTTCTCCTCACCCTGGCCTGGAAGGGGAGGATAAGAAGTTTAGGGACAACTTCTTCGTTGCTCTTTCCAGCCTTGACCCTCTGCTGAGGTTGTTAATGAAGTGCTAGTTATCACTGGGTAGTTTTGTAATGTGGTACCAGAGGCTGGATTAAGATGAAATATTTTAAAGTTGCTACACTACAGACAAACTAAGCCTGATAGTCTCCCTTGTGTATGGGACAGCCTCCTGCCAGTGTCACCAGCTCCCTGCTGCTATCTATGGTGAACTTGTACAACAAGGCATGTGTTTGGAGAGTATATGGCAACACTTTCACTCCTCTATCTCTGCTCCTCGTCTGTGGGATTATATCTACAACGAGCATGCAAAGCTGGAAGGCTTGCAAGTTTAGGATCTAAATTACACTGATGCTTTCTCTTTAATTCTCAGCTCAGGGCTTGCAGAACTTTGCCATTGTATGAGAAGCAGGGGCACGGAAAGCCACACGATGATTCCCCCATCACCTGCTGACCTGAAGGACTGAGTACTAGCCTAGAATGGCACTGTAAGTAATGATATGTTCTTGCAGTTTGCAATGAAGCAATCAGGATTAAGCCCAAAGTCATGATTAAAACTATGCATCTCACACTGTGGGGTGAAGAGGATGAAAACAATCAAGTATTTGCTAACTGAACAGTTAATGCAGTGGTTTTTACTCTGACTAATCAAAGCTCTTGAGGTTGGCAGTATTTGTCAGATCTTGCCTGAAAGAGATGGAGACTTCTGGTCTCTGTGCTTGGGAGGAGAGAAGGAAGAGGGAATATAAGAATATAAAATATCTTTGGGAACCTCAGATTCTGTGAGGGATGTCCTGTTTGAGTTTCTGGCTTACAGATCCCCACAGAGACATGATCAATCATTGATGGATAGTGCTACAACAGTGAGAAACTTGTTTTACATTGACTCCAGAAGGGTCTGATCCAGGTGCTGGTCACTCAGACAGTTTAATTGGAACCTGAAGGGAACTGAGAAGTTGTGACCTTCCATCCTTATCATTAAGGCCATGGCCACATAGAGGAAGGAATTGTCACCAAGCAAAACCCTTCCTCTTCCTCCAACACCTTGAAAAGATGCCTGTGATTGGCTTGATTTTGGACCTTTTGAGCGTGAAGTTTGTTTACCCTCAGGGCAAATCTGAATGTGACTCCCTGCTCATCAAATACAGCTATGCCTTTGCTGTGGTGGCATCTGGAGCATCTTTTCCATGGGTGCTCTCAAGCCCTCACACTTCTTTCCTCCCTTGGCTGCCAGAGCACTGTGTGCCCTCAGCTCTCTGACTCAGCCCTTCTCCCTTGTTTTATGGCTACACCTTGTCTGCTCTCAACCTCAATAATTCATTATAAAAAATGATCCAGTTTTCAGAAATCACAACGTTCTGTGTCTTCCACTTAATTATTGTTTTATTTTAATAAGCAATTATGTTTTGAAGGCACCTCAGGGCTTCAGGCGTTAACCACTTATCACCTGCTGAGTGATTTAAAACTAGTGAAGCACATCCCATTTGCAGGTTGGAATAAGGCCTGAATCCTATCAGCAGACAAATGAGTTCAGAAATACTCCATGTTTGTAACTTATTGCATATGGTTTCATCTCCTGGTCCTCAGAGAGGGGCTGGTTATGTGCTGGAGGGATGTCTGTTTCCTTGTTGTTCTGATAAGAAGCAAAGGGCTCATTAGGGGCTGTGAAAGGGAGAAGACTATCTGTTGGCTTGTTTGTACAATTTACTTTGCCAAATGCCTTCCACGAGTCTCTCTTCACTACAGACCACAGAACAAAATCCTAGCTACTAAGTCAACCCACAGCTCAGGTATCCCTCATCTGAGATGAAAATCTACTCCAGCATGAGTTGTAAGGGCAGGAAGTCTGTGAGTCTCAGTCTGGAACTGATATGGAAAATAAATACAGTCTCACAGGCCTGAGATAGTAGGTGCAGTCATTGGTTTCTTCAGGACTTGTTATTCCCTACCACAAGGCAATTTGTTGAGCCTATTCCAAGAGCAGGAAACTCTCTAGCTGTAGCAATTTGCAGGAATAAACTCTGAGCATTCCCATAGATTGGAGGACACTGAGCAGCGGCACCTTGGAAAATAGAGACCTGGGTTATCAATGTATTTCTCCCTGAGCTTTTATGACCTGATGGTTTGTTTTTTGTCCTCCCACATCTCCTTGACTTACAGGTGGCACAATTGGAAGCTTATTTGAAAACAGAAACCCATTACATCTTTCTCTATTTTTATGTCATGTATTAAAAATACAACCCAGCAACGAGGCCTGCCCTGATCTCCTCATTGGAAGGCTGCAGCCCAGCTCATGTGCACTCTGGAGCATTATTACTGACATTATCTACAGTGTTAGTCAGCACATGTGCCATATGCTCCAAGGTGTATGTTCTCCACATATTAACTGAAGAGGAGCTTTAAACGTGTTTAAATATCAGAGGAGATTTAAAGGTGCTGTGATCCACACTAGCCATTGGTCGCCAAGGGGACCATCTCTGGTGTTGGTATGGTCCACAGCAGAATGCTCCCACACGGTGCACAAGGAGTTCCTGAACTAGGAAACCTCAGGGAAGCAGAGAGACTCATCAGCTACCAGCAGCTCATGTGACAGTGGCTGGGGGTGCCTGTGCAGGGCTATAAAATAGGCCCCTGGAGAGGAAGGAGAGATGGGAATAAGGTAAGGTGAAAGTGGTGTCCTTACTGTAAAGAACTATTTCCTTCCCACTTGCTCTCTGACATATCCTTTGGGGGTCCTTTTCCATGCTGAAGATGCTTATTTAAAACTGTAGTTGCTTTGAATTCAATAGGAGGGTAGTTTGTGGTGAATTGTGCTGTTGCCCATAACGTGTTCCTTGAGATGACCAAAGCTGTTTCTGCTTTTGTTTCAAAGCTCCAACCTCTTGGACCATGTAGATGATGTCTCCTGTCCACTGTCTTCTCCCCACTGCCCATTTTTCCAGACAGAGTGAAATGAGGACAGCAGCTTTATTTTTGGAGAAACACAGCCCTTTCTAAGGTACATCCAGCCTGAATTACATGTCAGAGCAGCCCTTGTTATGTTCCTACCTGTGCATCATCAGAATGGGCCCAATAAAAAGCCTCGTTTCTCTTTATTTCCTTGTGATTTTTCCTCCCCTGTCCATTTGACCTTCTATTGTCATCCTCTATTTCTTTCTGGCCCAATGTCTGCTCTGATTTAGAAACTGGTGACTCCAGTGTGAGTGTCTGTGTCAGTGTCTGGAAATCTGGAGCTTGCAGGAGCTCTTCCCACCCTCCTTTCCCATGCAAGGTATGGGCATTACTTGTCCTGTACCTGCTTCATGAGCTTCCATTCTCAGGTTCCCTGGAGCTGGGCTAGGACGTCTGAGCATTTTTCCACAGTCCTCTTGGTGTTCTTAGCTTGGATTTGGGACACAGCTCAGCAATGTTTGCTTGTCACATACCCACCAGGCTGGGGGACAGCAATGCTAAAATTGCAAGAAATTTAGCAGAGCTCAGTGATAGGATTTGACCCAAATCGCAGAGGGGAAAGAGAAGAAGCTCTGTAAAAACTGAAATTCCTCTGGATGATAAATTCTATTAGAAGCAAATAAATATAAAAGCCAGGTATGAAAGGGGCACATTCTGATTTTTCTCTTGTCTTAGTGTGATTTGAACATAATTTGATGGGGCTCAGCTAAGCAAGCAATGCAGAGACCCGGAGGAATGAGGCTGTATTTGCTGAGAAGTCAACATCATGCCTCCACAGTAGTAGGAGAAGAGGTGTGAATGAGATTGCATAGAGTCAGATCCCTTTCTCCCTGTTGGAAGCTTAAAGAGATTGGAAATGCACTTGAAACCAAATAGACATAGCTGGACTTGCAAACTGTGTAGGCATTTTGATTTATTTTTTTTTTACCCCTCCCCAGGGCAGAGCTCAATGAAGACATCAAAGAAGATTCTCTCAGACAGACTTGTGAAGATAGGACTGGGCTGTAAACCAGCAGGCAGACCTGCCGTGGGGAGATGATTTGGGGCAAAATGAAGGTAAGAAAACAGTGGACAAACTCAATTAAAGTTGAGAAGTACCAAAAGTTTCTTAGGTAAAGATATCCAGCTGCTCATTACCAGTACTTAGCATATGATCTATCAATATTTATGGACATATCCCTGCTTGATACAGGGTCTGCATTCCCTCCAGTCTAGTTATTTTGTTTCCCTGGAACTAGAAAGCAAAATTTCTTTGAAACAAGACATTTTTCAGACAGCTGAAAAATTCCCTGGCTGCCCAGCATTCAGTGTGAGAGTGAAATACTTTCTATTCAATTGGACAGGCTTTTAGGGCTGAATTGAGGAGAAGCAACCACTGTCCAAGTGTGGAACAATTATATAGATGTCAGTTTGTGCCTGAAGAGCTTGAATTTGTACGTGTAAGACAGACTGAGCTTGGTCAGCTCAGTGGTGTCAAAAGGTGCATTCCTGAGTTGCACAAGAGCATGAACCACAGGCCATTGAAGGATATGATCCTTCAGAATTGTAAAATACAGATTTTGGAACCGGAGGTGAATCTTCATAAGGTCTTATGATGGTGAATCCATCCTCCTTGCATTTGTCCCATGGAACCAATACAAATATATCTCCTAGAACATTTCCTCAAATGTTTTCTTTCCTTTTGCTGTTGAAGTGAGGTGATATTTTTCATACATAGTCTGGTTGATGTGCCTGAGGCAATGCTGAAACATAAGTTCTTCAGCTCGTCTACCTCCTGTGTTTCTATACAAGTCTTGGGCTGGGGGATGAGCAATAACTCAGAAGAGTACCCAAGCCACAGGGGAATGGCTGGAAACATGAGGGACACCTTGAAAGAAGAGCCATTTGAAGGAATATTAATTATCAGGCATCTAGTTCTGGACAATTGAATCCCAGCTCCAGATGTTCCCATTCTGACTAAATGCTTTCGCAAAAATATTTAATTGATTGCTATCTTGTGAGCTCTGTGTGTATGTGATAAAACCCAAGACTGCTGAGCTAGAGGGATTGTCTGTTGATAGTAACACAGTGCACTGAGTGTTTCTTTACCTTTTTAAACTTCACTTTTTTATCATAAGAAATCCAGGCCAGGTTCAAAATTTATCTTTAATTTATAATCTTTATTGTAGTGTCATAGTACTGATTAAAGTCACTTAAGGCCCCACTATACATGGATGACTTGAAATAAAGAGACATCTGTGTTTGATCTGAAAGGCATCTGAGTCTTGTTTAATGAGGGATTGCAGATTTAAGGCCCTCTTGATTTCTATATATCTATATAACAGGTGCAAAGTTAGAGGGGCAGATGAAAGAAGAAATAGAGTATTGGGATAAAATGAAATCAACCTGTGCTTTTACCCCAGGCTGTAATTGTACCAGAGCTGAAGTTCAAATAAGAAATTATTTTCCTCCTTTTTTTTTTCCCCCTGTTTTTTTTCCCTGGCCTTTAAGCTCCAACCAAACTCAGAAATATCAGGCAAGTATAAGGCTGTTCTAGCTCACATCTTGGGAGGGGTGGGGGTGGGTCTAAGTACCACAAAGTAAGGGAAGATGTATAACATGTAAAGTGATACTTTGCAATGAGATTATAAAGTCCCAGAGATTTTACTTGTATTCCTGCAACTGGATGGGAAGAGCTTTTTGTTACAGACCAGACCCAGATTCTAATGAAATCACAGGTGTATTTCCATTTAAGTGGAAACTAACAGGGCCCTAATGGGTCACAAAGAAGGTTCTCTATATGATGCTTAGTAGACTGGTTGTGAGTTGATCCAATATGGTTTCTCACTGGGGCAGACACACTGATTTCAATAGAAACATCCTTGGCTTTTAGGTCCTATTCCTTTTCCATACCAAAAAAGCTAAACTGAAAGTAGTAGAGGAAGAAAATTAGTCCCATGCTTCTAAAAATGGGAATGCTTTTGCTAAAAGTATGAGAAGTACTTAATGGACAAGTTTTCTGTACAAGAAACAAACAAACAAACAAACAAACAAACAAACAAAAAGACATACTTCCAAGCAATACCAGTGTACTGTAATGAGAGAGCAATTTTATGTTTTATTTTTGCCTTTCCTCTCTAGGGTTTCTACCCATGAAATTCTGTTGTGTTAAAAACTGTTATGAAGACCTCAGTGCTGCCCATGACCACTAGAAAAAGACAGATTTAACATGGGAAAGAGACATGAATTTGATGTGCTGAAATACCCAACTATTTGTTCCCTGGCGTTTGGTTATGCTGAATGCTTTTGTTCCAGCCAGGGTTGCTCATCTGTGAGAAACAAACTGGTGGCACAATCCTCTACACACAACCTTCGTGCTTCTCCATCTGTGGCTTAAGAAGGTTCACAGCTCACTTAATTTGCAGGCATTGGATGTGCCAGTCTCTGCCATAACTGATGTGTGCGGAAACAGGTAAGTGAAGGTGAAAAGCCAATTTGAGGGCATTTGTAAGGTAGAGAATTTGTTGTTTTGCTATGCAGAAATTTAGGAGTTATTAATTTGTTCTTTTTAAAAATGGCATCTAAATTTAGCTCTCAAAGGGTGTTGTTTTCTAGGGATTAGTGACAGGCTGTGCTGCCAAGGTGTGTAGGCTGATTTTGGAGGAGCCTCCAGCCAGCCTGGATGGAGACTGATATCTTGCAGATTCCTTAGAACACACTGGCAAAAGGACACTTCCTATCAGACTTGGCCTACAAAAGCTATAGATGAACTGTTCCTTTTTACAGACAATACTAATCCTGCCAGCTCAAAGGGAACAGCAACTCTGGAGGAATCCAAGATGCCTTGGCACCCCTACTCAGTGACAAACTGGGTATGCTTCCTTCCGAGAGCACTGCTGCAGGGCATCCTGGCAGCAGGATTTATGGGACAGGGGCCATTTTTGTATAAAGTAAAAGAAAGGAATGTTGAATTGTTTTCATCTTCATACAGCTACCTGATCCCATTTCAAATACCACCGATCCTCAGCAGAACTTGTAACATTCTAGGCCATGAACTGACTGGCAAGAGCTGTGGACTGTCGTGGCTCACATGGGACTAAAATCCAAATACCCAGAATGTCACGGACTCTGATCTGGGCATCAAATCTGAGCTTCTGGCAGGGAGATATCAAATCCTGGGCTGAACCTCTTCTAATTTGTCAGTTCCCAAGCTCAAAACAACAGACGGTTCCTGCAGCTAACAAACTTCTGCTCCAAGAGAAGAGATCAGTGGGAGAAGTTGGGCATTGATGAGCAAAGGCTGAGAGTCTGCTCCACACTGTTTAGAGCTTTGTGATAATAATTAGACCCTAAAAATGTGTCAGTTCTGCGTGAGACAAATCATCAGTGTGGGCCAGGAGCATGTTTGCTTGCGAGTGTGAGTATCTGTGATTTGTGTGAGTTAGCTAATGTAGCTGTGACACTGCATAGTCATATCCCAGTTTCTAGGCTATAGGAATGGGGTAGGAATAATGAGAGAAGGAAGGACTCTTGCTACCTCCTAATTTCCACTGCCTTCACCACTTCTGAATTTCACAAAACCTTCCCCCACAGACCTGCACCCAGCATTGCTGCTGTAAAGGCAGTGAGTAGCATAAGGGTATTCAAATAACAGCTTTTCTTTCCCATCAGAAAAGTTGCTGGCTATAAATTGCCATTTGAGTCTTTTTAGAGAAGAAAATTGTTATGTCTGTATTACTTTTCTTTCTGCCACATCTCTCATCTCAAAGGCTTTCATGGTCTGAGGAGGGAGGAGGCTGCTCCTCCTTGGGAAGGGAAACTGCAGAAGTGACGAGGGTTGATTGCAGAAACAGGGAAAGAAGAATGGTGATAAGAAGTGGATTTGCTGGTCTGAACCATTGAGGTGTTCTGAAGTCATGCTCATCTCCTGCCCATGATCTCCACCTTCTCAGCACTGAATTAACCTTCTGTGTTCAAGAGGGTGAAGAGGAGGATTTGCTGATATCTCTGGGTCTTTCCAGGATCTATGGCACAAAACTGCAGTTTGTTTTCAAGACAACTGTAATGTTTTACGTTCTAAACTCTTCTTTATTTTTTCCTCTCCAGCCTTCTCAGTGTTGCCTACCTGGAGTATCTGCAATCCTTTCAGTTGCTACTCCTTTCTTTTCTTCTATGCTTGGTGAGAGCTGTCTCAGCATCCATTTCCTGTCCCTTTGAGTTCAGTTCCTGACCAGGTGTTTTTGAAAGAACTTGTGCATCCCATTTGGAAACCTTTTCTCTTAGGATTTTGTGTAGAAGCTTACTGAAGATCTGGACATGAATTCTGCACTCTGCTCCTGTGAACGCGACTGTTGCCATCTGTCCAATGGGTAGAATCACACAGGATCCATGGTTGATGGCTGAGATCAACATTGTTATCCTTGAGCCTGTCTCCTTTGAAGAGGTTGGCATGACTACTAATCTTTATCCCTCTTTTCTAAGCCCTTAACTTCAGGCCAACCTTTCAAAGGTAAGAGGAGCACAGTTCCTCTTGCACAGCCCCTGATTCACCAATATGACTTCACTGAGAATTTCATCAAAGCCAAAGCAAAATAGATGAAACCTTTCAGGGCAGAGAATAGTTGGGGGACTCCAGCCACAGAGACCCAAGTGCTTTGTCACTGTACTAAATCAAATCCCCAACACAACCAGTTTATAGTAGCATGTAGGCCACAGAGGATTTGGAGGATGGAGAGCAAGTGAGAAGGGATCTGAGGAGCTATTAATTTTATTTGTGTGCTTTAAGTATGTTTTTCCACCCCTGTAGAGAAAGACAAAATGCACATAACTTATGGAGCCTGAGATTGCTGAATTTCACTTGGACTTGAATGCCAGTCTCGTAACTTTGACTTGGGAACTCATCAAGCCTCATGACACAAGAAAAATGTTGATACTCAGTGCTGGAGAAGTCAACTGCACAAATGAGCCTCCCTCAGAACAACAGTTGTAACTTACCTGGCTACTGCCACAGCAGTGCCAGAACCACCATTTCCACTGTGAACTGGAGTCCCTGATCCATTGGCAGAACCCACCAAGCCAGAGAAGGGAAGATGTGTTTCTGTCTTGGCTGGACTGTAAGCATATAATCCCATTCTCTAATGCAAAATTACCACTTCATTTCTTTTATCTGTGAGGAGTACTGTCTTCTCTTCTGGAATTCCACTGCTTTGGGGGCTGTGCTGGTCCCTACTGACCATCAATTTCTAATAATGTTGAGGGTTGCATTTCAAGGATGAAACCAAGTAATTCCTCTGTCAGCTCATTGTGAGATGTCTCTGGCTAAAAGCCTGGGAAACAATTTTCTTATAATCTACTGTTTGATGATAGTGGACTGTTTTATGCTGCTGCAGTCTCCCCCACATGCTTGGCTTTGACTTGTAAAGCTCAGCTGAGAGAGAAAAAAACCCACTGCTGATGTGCATTGCTGCTGCTGGCGAAGGCCAGAGCCCTGCATGGGGCCTCCAAAGAGGGACAAGAATCTATCTGTTGAGATTGAGCCTGATTTAATTCTTCTTATAAAGCATCTTGGCAGCTGTCTAGATCTGACAGGTTGATAATAAGACTTTCCCTCAATGCAAAAAGGAAAGCAATTTACATTGGCTTCACACCTCTGGCAAGCAGGAAAGATCCTGCCCTACGCTAGCGTGAATGGGGAGCAGACGTGAGAACGAGAGCAGGCAGCACCAGGGGAAAGGGGGAAGGTTTGCTCCATGCTTGAGCAAGCACAAGGAAATGCCATTTGGAAAACGTCAACGGGTGAGAGAGCTGGGCTTGGAATCAGCATTCTGTCCATGACAGCAGTTCGGAACAGCTTTCCAGCCAAATCCTGAAGGATCACTCTCTTACAAGGAGCAGCAGCACTACCTGATTTCATTTTGCTCCATTTAGCCCAGCGTTTCTGCTGATACACTGCTCACTCTCCCTCACAGCACACAAGCACCAGCACCAGGCTGCACCAAGACTTTTGGGGTTTTGTCGTTTCATTGATAGGCAGCTGACAGTCTCCAGGGCAGGACTGTGGCACTCTGGCAATAATTGTGTGGAGAAGGTCTCTCCAAGAGGTGCAAGGATGCAATTGCCCAGCCTCTATCTCCCCCAATACCTGAGCAGGCACAGATATTCCCAAGAGCACTGACAAGCAGAGGTTTAACCTGTATTTTCTTCTGCCCTAAACCTGCGTCACACTAGTCCTGGTTCTAAGGGCCTGGTAAGGTGGGCCCTCAGCAGCTTTCTGCTGCTCTCATTGCCTCCAGAATGAACAACTTGAGGCAGCCTTTCCATGCTTCATACATGGGCTGTATTGCTCCATACCTCAGTGCAGTGGCATGGGAGGTAATAATTCTGGGATGCACTTCCTAATCCTCAGGTGAAAGCATGCCAAGACAGTGCCATGTCCTTCAGGGAAATGGCATTTAAAAAGTTTTGGTCTTCACAATCCACCAGCTTTATTGGCCTCTGCTCTTCCTGTCAAATTTGAGCTGGGAGGTTGTAGGGAGGAAAGAACTGGATTTATGTCAAAACAAACAAAAGTGGACGGGTAGTGAGAGCATTTACTTTTCTTTTTCCCTGGTCACTAGGATCATGCAGAGGATTTTTTTTCTGCTAAAAGGCACTGGCTTGGCCCTGGTGCTCTTTCTTTTGGAGTGCTCTCTGTTACAGAGATGTTTTTAGGAGACCTCATTCTTGAACATTCTCAGTCCAGGGCAGTGCAGGCTGGGGGACTCCTGAGAGATTTGCAATGCCCTGGTGCCTTGGTGGAGGTGGGAAAGAGGACACTTGGGTGCACAGAGGTACTGATGGCTGCTAGGAAGCAGAGCAGAAGAGGATCTTGTGCTGTAGGGACAGAATCACCAGAATGTAAGTTTGTTTTCTGACCCCTGATTTAATACGTCTTTAAAGGAAACCCCTGCTAAAATTTGCACTGGTGTGTTCCAGCTTTGGACAGTGCCGTGCAGCTCTTTTAGGGAAGATGGAGATCCCTGATTTAGTGTGTTGGCAAGGGTGAGTAGGGGCACAGAGTAGGGAAAGTGTCCTGTGGCAGATGGGAAGGTTCAGGTGGTTGCAGAGGAGGTCTGAAATGCAGATCTTTTGATGATGTAGTTGTAGAATATTGCTCAAGAGAAGATACATGACCTGTTTTGGAGGAAGTAGTCTGTAAAAATCAGGAATAAGAGGACTTTTCCTGAATATTAGTTGGAAGAGCAGCACAAACAGTTGTTGAGATTGCATCTGTATCCTAGCTGAGCTGTGCTGGAGGGCAGTGTTGTCTGGAGGTCTTAAACACTGCCTGTCATTGTGCCAGGTAAATATGGGACCCTGTGAGAGAGGCTCAGCCCTTACATAAATCTTTACAAATGAGAGATCCTGCCTGAAAGCAAAAGAGAGGAAATTAAGACAAGTGCAAAGCACTCCTCTGGGGCAGGCAAAGCAGAATGCACAAACACAAAACAGGGAATATGCAATGAGGCATCAGGAGAGGACCTGGGTTGTGCTGGTTCACAAGCAGAATATGAATCAACCCTGCGGCTGCAGCAAAATACCTCATTGTATCCAACACTGTATTAACAAGAATGCTCTTTGCCAGACTTGTGAGGCAATGATTACAAACCTCCTTGGGGCTGGTAGATCTTCAGCCAAGTGTGGGTACCCAGAACTAATGTGGAACTTTGTCTACACACCATTAAAATATTTGGAGAAAGAGTCCAGGATGAAAAAAATCAGCAACAAAACAGGTGAATGATAAGAGGTCAGGCAAACAACTCCTGTGGACAAAGACTGAAGACAGTTTATTTATTCATTTTAAGAGATAAATTATGGAAATGGGATGCAGTTAGTCTTCCTCACAAAAGTAATACTTATAAAAAAGCTGATGATGAGCTGTTTTCCATGGCACTGGTATAAGAAAAAGTGTTTGAATTCATAGTGAAGGTGATTTAAGATGTTTATTAGGAAAACCCTTCTAATCCCTAGAGGGGTAAAACACAGAAACAAGCTCTCTAGGAAAGATGTGGCATCCCCTTTCTTAGTGAATGTTAGGAATGGGCTAGACAAACAACTATTAAGACAAATAGTTATTTAAGTATATTTGATCCTGTCTCTGATGATCCTATGGAATGCCTTTCTGCCATAC
>NW_016690191.1:4447218-4527862 GCF_001604755.1 Lepidothrix coronata
ATAATTAAGCCCAAAGTAAAAACACAGCCTCTTCCTTGAGGAGTTAAAACCCCATCTATAAATAGATAAAATCTTCATCTTTCAGTGGTAAAACTAGGTTAAACGTGCCTTATGTGACAGCTCTGTTAATATATCATTGTGGAGCAAACATCAGGAGAAAAGGAAACTCTTTAAACCAAAGAACAGCACTGCTGTAACAACACGAGTATAAAACTGGCCAGGCATAAATTAGGCAGGAAATTGAAAGAAAGTTTTGAACTGTCAGAACAGCAATGTTCTGAAACAGCCTTTCATAATGGGAATGCTAGGGGCAAAAATCAGAGCTTGTTTTTAAAATAGAGCTTGCTAAATTAATTCAAAGGCTATAGAAAACTACTGCCTGTCATAGCAGAGTGTAGGACTAGGAGATCCCTTTTGTTGCTGGATTTCGGGAGCTGAGAGGAAGAGCAGTATTTTTGTGCCAGTGGGACTGTTTTCTGCTCTTTATTGACATGAATGTGTCTCTTTCATCCCTCTGCTTTTTCATGTGTGAGGCAGTTACTGATATTCCTTTCAAGATCTGGAGGTCACATCTCTGCTTAAAACTACATAATTGCATGAAGGTGAAGGAGGGAATTCCAAGTTCGGGAAGACCTTCTTGAAGGGAACTTGCAAATCCTCAGGTGCTGGGTGTCCTCTTGACTTTTCCAGGGCTGCATTTGGTGCTAAATGGAGTACGTGTCCTTTGGGGTTAATGTGAAGAGCTGGGAGAACTGCCTCAGGGAAGAGCTGAGCCACTGTAGTCTGCTAAACTGGAGCCCAACCTCATGTCCCAGAGGGTCATGACTTGGCGGCTTAGGTGGGGCAAGACAAGGTGTCTAAGTGAGGCAAAAAACTGCTGCAAAGCAGTGCAGTGTGCCAAACATGGCTAGCAGGACAGCACAGGCTCTGAGCCAGGAGAGGAACTTAATTTCTCTGCTGACAAATGAAACAAAGATGTGATTGGAAGTGCCACACTTTGGAAGTATGAGCAATTTCCCTATAATCAATCATCCAAACTAAATTGTTTTCATTTCCTTGCATTATTTAGCAGCCGTTTGATGGCAGACAATATGAGCTGGATTTTGTTTTTCACCCATCCCTTACGTTGATGTTATTTGTGGGCTTTGGCAGTGGGATGCTGAGGTGAAGGAAGGCTGAACTGGGCTCCTCTATTAAAAAAAACTTGGCAAAGAAAATGTCTGTGATTATCAGCTAATCATTCAGACATAGATGTTGTTTGTCTGCTCTTATTAGGTCTGTAAAGTATCTGGCTCTGAGAAGCTGACAGTGAAACACCTCCAGGAGAGGATGTCAGAAGCAAAAGGGAAGCAGTGAGGAGGTGATAAGGTAGAGCTGAGTTTGATAAGCACCCCTGACTCCTCCAGTAACTGCAAGAAAGGTGAGACTGATTATTATACCTATCATCTCCCCTGGGCATTCCTAGTTATGTGAAGCTGTTGATGTGGTTAGAGACCGTGGAAGGAGGGCTATGTAGAGGAGGAGGGCTGGTTCATGTATCCTGGACTGAACTGTATGCAGCAATTCCCTTTCTTTTCCTGGTGGGAAATGAAATCCCTCTGAGATCTCGAGGGATCCATTTTACTTACCCTTGAACAACGTGTGCAATATGAGAGAGGAAGGACTCAATGGGAAGTGTACACTAAGATGACTCCAGTGACTGGTTTATTTTCTAACATGGATTCTGCAGCTCAGACATTTTTTCCAGCATTTGCTGGTACGGGATCAGGCTGAGGGAGAACTGCTTGATGCAAATAAAATGGAAGGTTGTGGGGAGATACATCAAAAATAAATACAGTACAGTGGAGATACTTTTCATCCCTTTTAAATCTGATGACATTGGCCCCATTTCAAGTCATAGACAAAGAGTCTCTGCACCACACAACATGTCAGCTAGAGCCTGATTTATAGAAGGGCATCCTACAAGGGCCAAGTAACACCCTGTGTCCTTAGATGAGAGAAGAGAGGCTTTTCCTTCAAGCAGGTTTAGCAGGACACTCTCATACACTAAATTCAAAGCTGCCCTTAAGCTTCTTTGTACCAGGGCATGTCTCTGCAGGCGGCATCACACTTCACAGACAAGACGCAGATCTCTGTGTGTGTGACCTGTGACGTAGCAAATGTCCTGTAACCTCCTGCAAATGGAGCCTGTCCCACTCTGTGATGCTCCTCAATAGATGCTTAGACTGGGATCATTTGATTCCATGGTGGGTAACTGGTAGGTGACACTGCTGGAAAATCTGCACTCGGTATATCCCAGAACTGCCCAGTTTTGTTGCCCATTAGGGCAGGATGCAAGAGCTCTCTTTCAGAGAGAATTTTAATATCGACAGAGTTGGAGATCGATTTAAGGATTCATTTCTGCTCTGACTACAAGGGCTTGTGTGTTTGTTTAGATACCACTGACGTGTTTCAGTTTTCATTTAGCTGGCTTTCTAACAGTTACTAGTGGTGTGGCATGTGTGAGAGTGTGGGGGCGTTGGGTTTGTTGCTTGCTGTTAAATCTGAACAAATACAAGGCTAAGAGTCTGTGCAGTTAACCCTGGGAATCACAAAAGCATCAGGACCTCCTAGCAGGTCTAGTTAAACTAGAAAGGCATGTTGTTTATATCACTGACACAGCACATGAGCTCTAAGTACACACTCACCTCTCTGTGGCTCAGCTTCTTGTACAAGAAATAGGGATCATGATACTTTTCCTCCTGCCTTTGTCTGTCTTGCCTGTTTGGCTGGTTGCTTGTGGAACAAGGAGTATTTCTTGTGGAGTATTTGTACAATGCTTTGTACACCCACCCCCTGATGGCAGCGAGAGGCTTTTGAGTGTCACTGGGTTAGAGCAAGATCTGAACCCCGCTGGAAGCAGCAGCCAGTGTAGCACTAATGTGGTATATTAGGCATGTGCTTGTCAGACTGTAATGTAGTCAAACTCACTGTAATAAATGTTGCTTGTAACAAACCACTGTTTACAGGCATCCCAATAGTTATTTTTCCATTGCTAATTAGTTCTTGATAGGGCAAATGCTTATATCAAGTTGAATGGATACAAAGATCTTTCTTTTCCTGCTTTTCCCTAAGGGTACATCTTCCCTTCTCCTTTATGTCTTTATTTTCTTTTTAAAGTGCCATTTAAATGTTGAGCAGTGCAAAGCCTCCAAGCACAGGGTATTTATGGACAATTCAAATTGAGTGTTTTCCCTCATTATTCTGAGGTGGTGAATTCCCTCTCCTTTTATAGTGACTATCAAGATATAATGAAAATTTAGTTGGGCCTCTTGATGACCACTTTGTGCAATACCACAGGCCTTTATCTCTTTTACTTCTTCTGTTCTCTTTTTCCTGGTGTTTAGAAAAGAATTAATCTCACCTCCTCATCATGATGCTTGATATTTCTATGTTAATTTAATTAAGCATGTTTTCCCTCCACTCTCCTCAGCCCCAACTTGCCACTTGTCTCTGGGGCTAGATTTGATGGAAGCTTCAAACTTCAGAATTTATTCAGGTGAAACCAACAGAAGATATGGGCTCTTCAGAAAAGAGATTTCTTGCTTGTGAGGAGTTGGAGGAGGAAGAGCAAAAGCCCTTTAATTCAGCTAAGTAGAGAAAAAGTCAGTCTTCCACAGACAAACAAGGGATGCAAGTAGCTAAATGCTTAAATAATGTTCAAGGTGAGACAATGTGTTTGTCTGGGGAATACTCTGCAGTAACCATGAAAGGAACATTTCACTCATCTCTGAGCTATTGGTAAAGGTTGGCACTGGGGTGGAGGTAACAAACCGAGAAACAGCATTTTGCTTTGCCGGGGTGGTGAAACAAACCGTGCTCTTGATGCTTTTACTATAAAACCTTATGTGGAATTACACAGTCAACAAGTCTTTAGTGTTGTTTGGATGTGGAGAGGTTTAACCATTGCTTTGGCTCAGATTTCACTGATGCTCTGTTGCCTCAGCTCAGTTTACTTTCTTTTATGGGGAAGCACGTGGTAGGGACTAGAAATGGAGTGGGATTTTGCTGTTTCTTGTCCCAACTGGGGGCGCATAACAGATGCTCCATGAGGGTTATTAATATCCAGAATGAAACCCTCCGTGCTGCAATAACTGTTGAACCAGAATAAGAAACATGGTAATGAAATAGTCTGTATTGTGTCTTTTGCTCTTTCTTCTCTCATATTGCCCTCTACACTTGGCTGCTCTTTGCTGGCCACAGTACAGCAGAACTCAAGTTACTTTTATGGTTTCAGATTTCATTTGGATAGGGATAGACTAGTAGAAGTGGAATCAGCGTGTACTGTACTCTTAAATGTATGTTCACGTGAGCTCAGGGAGGCTTGGAGTGCATGTGAGCGACTGAAATTACCAGCTTTGCTCTTTTCCATCTCCTCTCCTTCTCCAGTGATCAAACCTTAGTAACCACCAGGGCCAACAACAAATAATGGTCCTTGAGATTCACCTCCCTCAGATGAAGGGCCAAAGAATTCCACCAGTTCCTGCTGGCAGAGTCATTAAAAGCTGCTTTGCTGAGCTTTCTACAGCTAGAGAAACTCATCCTAAGATGCTCTGTGAGAAAAGTTCAAGTTACAATGGCTGCCACAGTCTGAGCAGCTTTACCTCCTGGTGTGAGCTCCTGATTACACGGCAGTGATGGAAAGCTTAGTCATAGCAGCGGGTCTCCAGGAAACCTTGTGTGGGGGAATGCTGCCCTGAGGCAGCAGACAGCCTTATCAGAAGCCTACCAGGGACATATGCAAAAAAATGGGAGTTTAATTGCCAAATTTCCCCTTTATCTTAATATAATTAACAAGCTGGTGTCTCTGCAGCTCTAGTTGAAGGGAATGCTCAGAAACGTGTAATGGATGTGTTAAGGAGCAGGGGAGTTGTGTTACTGTGGTTCTTTTCACAAAATCATCAGATATCTAAAACATTATTGAAGAACAAGGTTTTCTTATAAAACGTACCAACAAAATACAAGCTTTGCTATCCACTTTCTTATGTTACAGTCCTCTCTCCTCTAGTCCTTGATATGCGACGGGGCTCAGTTGACTGTTCACTTGTAGCAAGGAACAGGCACCATCTTTTCGGATGAGATATTCCCATAGTTGAGGCTTGCAGCTCTCTGTGAATGGTGACTCACAGACTAATCGGACAGGCATCCACACAAGTAAAAATCTCACCAGAGTGGTCACAGTACAATGAGTGGGATGACTCAACACTGCTGTCTTGCAGCGTTGCATGCAAACTACCCTGGAGACGATGCCTGGCAGTACCAAAAGGTGAAGACTCGAGGTAAAATGTCCATTATGACTCAGCTCAGCGTCGGGTGAAAATCCACCGGGTCTGACAACTTGTGCCTTGCATCTGGCAGCCACAAAAATCTGCTCAGTTTGTGACTGAAGAGGCATTTTACTGCGAGAGCTGGCTTCTACCTCTTCCCTGTTCCTACACCCTTGCTTTGCAGACAAGATGACGTGTTTAGTCACAGCAACAAGAAGCAGAGCTCTGGAGTGTGAAAGCAAGCTTGGCTGAGCTTGGGTGCGAGTCAGGGTCGAGTGGGACTTTTCTCAGGAGGGACTGGCAATGTTTTTGAAGGCAATACACTCCCAGCCCCTTTGAAGCCTTATCGAGGATCTGTCTGTTTTATCTATAATGACTTTTCATAAGGGATGCAGAATGCTCCAGTATGTTACTCATGCACTGAGTATGCACAAATCATCCTGGTTCACAGAGCGATAGGTGGAATTGCAAAACTGCACTTAATGACTGAGTGACAGCCATCTGCAGTACGTGCTTTCAATGTGATATTATGAAGGATAATTTTTCTCCTGCCTGTGAAGCTGAAAGCCACACAGGGGAGATGATCTCTTGGGTTTATTTGCTTTGCTTTTAATTGATTTTGGAGATTAAAGCTTGAGTGAAAGTATCAGCTTGAAAGCCCTAGGTACTGAGAGCTTCTGTTTTTGTTGGAGGATGTGCTAGTGGAGTGTATTGTCAGCCTATCTGGGCCTTGACCAGTGACTGTCTGGACAGTGTTGTTTAGTCCAAGTGATGTTGTTATGGGGGATGTGACATTGTTTTTACAAGCTCAATTGACTATAGAGGCTAAGTGCTTGAGTACTCAAGACCAGAAAGACTTCATAGGCTTTGAACCTCTCCTTCGAAGCCAGTTGCAGAGAGAAAAGGGACCCTGCTGTCGTGGAGTTGCTGCAACCTAGTTTGCAACCTGGCCTCTGCTGTGTTAGAGAGGATCTGATTTTTTGAGGAAGCAGAAAACATTCTCGCGGCAGGTGCATCCCCACTTTCTCTGTTTCTTTAGTGTTCACCCATTTGAATACTTGGATGAACACAGTGATGGCTCCAAAATCACATGTCGTGACTGGATAAGCCAGCTCTACTCCTGCCTCTCAAATAAACTCTGTAGAGAACTTTCTCTCTCCTCTGCCCCAGCAAGCAGTACCTGCCCAATACTCTTAAGAGCCTGTGCTGGAGATGATGGGACCTTAGCAACACTGATATGCATTTGACTGTGAAATAACAGGCAAGGAGATAAAACCCCAGCTCTTATTCTGGCTCTCAGGGCACAGTGGGATTTTGGAAGAGCTCCAGGTACCTGAACCCAGCCTCATCCCAGCTAATGGAGGTGGGGGGAACTACTCACACAGATCTGAAGATATTCTGGGGCAGGGTATTGTAACTGAAGCTTGGTTACTAGAGAACTGGTCTCTCAACTTTGTTTTATTGTTGTCAGGGATGGCTTTTCTTAAATGACTTTGAAAGCCAGCTGGTGGTTTAGACACTCAACTTACTTTACATCTTGTGTCATAAATCCTGCCTCAGTCTACCATGTATTTAATAAATAAACAATGCAGCCATCCTGCTAGAGAGCTGACTTCCTGCCCTCTGTAAACACACACATGCAAAGTGCTCTTTTCCTGCTTTGTTGATGATTTTTAAAACAGGAGACTGGACAACAACAAAACCAAACTGTTTGCCCTTTGCAAATTGTCCCTAAAATCTCCCTCCCACCTGTCCTGACTCCATTCCTAATCTGTCTGTTTTTCTACCAGCTTCTTTGGGTGCTTAAAAGTTATTGCCACCAATTACAGCACCTCTGAAGGACTTTCTTATAACTATTCAAGTGTTACCTGCAATAGCATGCCTAAAGACTTCCCAGTGAGAGGATGAACTGGCTGTTGGGCTCTTTTCCTGGGCAAACTGGGTGCTGCCTCTACTCATACTTGAACTCCATGTTTCTGTGCCTTCCTCCAGCTGCAGCTTGCAGAAGTGAATGTCTGCATCTGCACACCCTGAGCTCTGCTTAGGCACTGAGATAAAGCACTTTGAAAATCAGAGGGGATGAGCCTTTGTAGCTCTGATTGGGATATGTCCCAGGGCAGGGAGTGTTCCTGGGCATTGAGTATGGAAGGGCTTGAAATCCTTGGTTGACCAGTGTTTAGAGATACCATGGAAATATCAAGCTGGAGGGCTATGAGTGAACCCATCTGTCACAATAATAGGACAATTTCCCCAGCAATAGGTGTTTTCTCTGTATTGTGCTCTGGCCTGGAGCTGGTCTGGAAAGGATCCAGGATCACAGCAGGCAGCAGGTGAGACTGGAGTCTGCTAACTCATGTATGTGTGCTGTTTAGAGTTGCTTAGAGAGTAAGATCAGGGCTTGGCATAGAGAAGAGAGGGGAATCTTTATTACTGGGCTGATGCTTTGTTTTAGGCTGTATGACAATTTTGTCCAGGCCTGAAAAAAAGCCAACAGGCCTGTTTCACTTAGGTCTTCACCCTCTGCTTTCCTGTGCCAGGAAGGTGAAGGCACAGTGCAGAGCATACCCTTCAAATGACTGTCAAACTCATGACCTGTGTGAATGGGTAGTTCCTTGTGAGGACAGTGATTCATGCTCTCTCATCCTGCTCTTGCTCAGAGGTGCTTGATGACCTCCCAAGACACACCAGGGCTAGATCTCAGTGAAAGTGGGGTGGGAATACCTGGACTGGTTAAGCACTTTGCAGTGAGCAGCAGTTTTACAGAGCCTGACTTTGCAAAGCAGAAAGTCTTAGTGGCTGCATCAGCCTTGTGTAAGCTGTGCTGCCTCGAATGTTCCTTCCTTCTGCATTCAGTGCTTTACATCTTATTTGTATCATCCTGATCCATGTTTTCCCTGTTAGCCATTCCCTCCAAATCTCTCTCCTACATAATGCCTCTTTCAGCACATGCCTGGCAGGTCACACAAGATGAGCAGGGGAGGTTTCTGTGATGAGCAAGACACCAGGGTGACTCCAGGGCAGAGGAAATAGCCTTAAATGATATTGCTGCTAGGAGCTTACTACTGTAATGGTAATGGCTGTAATGACCTTCATTTTCTCTCAGGAGGATGGTGTTATGCTCCCCCTCAAGCATTTGCTGAGTCAAAGAGAAAGGAGAAAAAAAAAATCCAGGTGATGTTGTTTGTGAGGCATGACCCTTGCTCTTCTGGAAAGCAAGCATGTTGTCTCCCTGGTGCCTGGTCCTGCCATACTCAGAATAGGCTCAGTAGAAGATCTCAGTTTAGCTTCTGCTGTATGTTTCCACAAGGCTTTAAAACAACAGAGGTGCCTTCCCTGAGCTGCTGACAGGTCAAGCATTCAGGCTGATGGCTGTGCTGTTAATGTGAGATGTCAAAGGACATGCAAGCACAATCCATTCTTGATGCATGACAGTTCCAGCCTATGTAGCTGTCAGGGACTTTGATTAGGCTAATTTCTTTGGGAAGCTTGAAAAATCTGTGGGTGATTCTATGTTTTTCTGAAGGCCGTCTGGAAATCCATTTGCATAAGTGCACATGCAAATGAAAATCTTGTGCTTGCAGAACCATTGATCACATGCTTGTAAGCAGACATGCTCACCAGTGCTCTAAACACAATCTACCAACACGTAGCCTTTTCCACCTGGAATTCGTTCTCAACTGCTCTCATGTAATGCATTTCTCTTCTCTGCATATCTCTCAGCTGTGACACTGCTGCTGTTTTGGTGGATTGCTCCTTGTAATCTTTCTTCTTTTTCAAATGGTAAACTTGTTCCTGATGTAATTACTGTGATAAAGTTCTGTGGCATGACGGATCATCCCTAATGGCACTGTTGCTCTTGACTTCAGACAAGAGCATATTTTATTTCAAACTTTTGTGGAAAGGGTAGTAAACATGTTTGTTTTCCCCAGCACCATCTTCCTTTGTGTTACATCTGATGGAGAAGGCAATCCCTGAATCCATCTTCCACAGCACTGATGTTCCCTTGGGACTTCACTGCAGCCTACAATAATACTAATGAAGTACTGAAAAGTGCTTGTTCTGTAGGTGACTGAGGTGTCATCCTGGTCAGTGCTGAGGGTGTCAGTGTCTGTGTGTTGGACTGTGCAGGGCAACCTCCACCAAACCCTGAAAAGCACTGACTCTGGGACAAAAGGGACAATACTGTTGTGAGGGTCTTTCCCTTCTATGAGCAGAGGAAAACGAAGCACACTTGCAGTGAATGCAGAAGGAGAGTTTTGTATGGACTCATTGCCTGAATCCTGTTTCTCCAGGTGTGGAAAGGTCTAATAACTGTATAATTCCATGAATTTCTGAGTAAGTGGGAAGTAGGAGGGAGAAAAACAGGTTTGGGGGCAGCCTGGCACCTTCTCTCTTTTTACAAATGTCTATGACCTACCTTGTCTTTTCTATTTAAAAAACCCCAAGCAACTACTTATTCTCTGAAACTCATTTTTACTATTTGTTTTCACAGTCCCACTTGACAACTAAAAGCTGTTGCAATTGCAGCTTTCCAGGCTCCATTGTGCTGTTTGCTGTATGCCGTGGTGCCTCAGAACAATTTACAATGAATACAGAATCCATGGGAAAGAGAGACAGAAACAGATGAGTTGTCAGCATGATATAGAGGTTTGCTGAGTTTCTGAAGGAACCTCATTCCTGAGCAAAGCAGAAAGTGGGACAGAAAAAGCAGCAAATAATGACAACCTCATGATACATTAGGGATTTCCCCAACTGAAGAAAGCATTTGGAGGGTCAGTTGTTTGGGAAGTTAGTGGATTCCACAGGTATTATGCCATTTTGCACGTGTGTGAGATCAAGGACTGCACATCATTTGGGGTCAGCAGAAGAGTTTTCAGTGCCCTTCCCTGAAACTATACAAGCTGCAGAGAATTGCTTACCTTTCTCATGCCAAGTCCTTTCTTAGCCTACAAAATATTCTTTTTTTCCCTTCTGCCTGGGGAAAGGTCAATTCCTGATCAGCAAATGTGGCTATATGCTGTCCTCCAGCACTTTGTGGGAGTGTTCATGTCATCCTGCTGTGCATTTTTAGGAGCCTGAGCAGTCTGTGAAGCCCAGGGATCCTCCGGAGGCCAATTGCCACTAATTTGGTCCTTTGTGATCCTCAGGACTGACCCTGATAACTCCTACAACCCCATCTGCAGCAGGAGGAGTCAGGGGAGCCTTCTGGTTGTATTTCTTCCCTCTGGTTGTATTTCTTCACTGACGTGGCTCTTCAGCACTCAAGGACAGTAATTGAATGTAATGTCCAAACCCCAAACCAGCCTGCAAATCCCAGCGCTGTGAACAGGAATCTTCAGCAGAGCTGTTTCCATCATCTTATCTCTCACAGACAGTTACTGTGTTTTTGATATAATTATAGTGATAAAACAATGTGACATAACTGCTGGCTTCTATCGTGGTATTACTGTTGTTGACTTAAGTGACAGGATAATAATTTTATAAGAGACCTTTTATTTTTCTTTCCCTGGCAGCCACTGGCAGTGTTTAAGCATGGGAGCCGATATCTCTGATAAAGCACATTATGCACGTACCACAAGTCCTAAAACTTTTTATCAGTTTTATTTATGCACTGCTCTTCCAGGTGAAATTTCCATCTGCTCCTGCAACATCCAGGCAGCAGCTCTGCCCAGCCAGAACAGGGTCTAGTGTTTGCACAAATGGGTTGGAGCTGCAGCGGTAGCAGTCAGTCATGCTCGATGTTTGGGAGAGGAGAGAGAGAAAAAGGTCTTTTTCTGCACAATTCTCTCACTTTTCAGGCATTGGTGCATTGCGGACATGCGGGTCCCCCTACTCAGCTGGAGGAGGTGTCCTTGGGATGGCTCCTGTGAGAAAGCCTGGTTAAAAATGAGCCACATGAAGAGGATTAGAGTGGACTCAAACACCTCCTGTTTTTTATATATCAAAGCCTTGACAGAGTATATATCTGTTGCTTCAACCAAGATGGGGAGATGCAGCCCAGAGGCAGACTGTGCAGGGAAATTTCAAACCTATGAGAATCTAATCATATATATTTATGTCCCCACACTCCCTTGTCTCAGCTGTACGTTTATTGATGTAGTTTCACAGGAGTGCAGAGCCTTGCTGATCTATGCTGCTGTCTAATGCTGTCAGCCAAATCTCCCAGGGAAGCACAGGCCATTGGGTAAGGAGGGACATGTGGTACTTCTGGTCCATCTTGCAGCCATCCACACAGCCTAAAAATACTTAGGAGTGCAAAGCATACATCTTCACAGTGCCTCATGGCGCATGGAAAAAGTGCTGTTCTTCTCCATAAATATTTCCAGGTGATGTAACAGGCTCTGTGCACACAGTGGGCCCTTCCAGGTGCACTCGTGGGATCAGATTAGATGGTAGGACTTGCTGGATGTTGCTGATATTTCCTTAGCCAGACAGCCTGTATGTGAAGATCCCTCTGGGGGACCCCTATGATTCTGCTGCATGGACATTAGTTCCCTGTCTATTTTGGCTGGACAAGCCAAGGTATGTAATGCTTAAAGCTGGAGGGGGACATGCCCTCATAAACTCTGTTTCACTGTGAGCAAAATTAATTGTGCAAAACAGTGAAAATACATTTTGTTTACGTGTACAGAGTTGTCAGGAAGGATGATGAACTCAGACAATCTAGTTATAGGCAGTCTGAGTGCTTGTTTGCAAGATCTTGGATATCCAGATTATTTTTCTGACTTCCTTTTTTTTTTGTTCATTACGAGACATGAGAATGTCTGGAATAACTGATGTTTGCATTTGGTGACAATCAAATAGAGAAAGGAATCATCCGAGAATATTAATGGGCAGCGAACCTTACAGGGTTTATAGTCTGAGCTTGTCAAAACGACTCTGTGAGGAATTTTGACAGTCTGCAGGTTTTGAACAGAAAGAATTTTTCATTGCTTTAAACCATCCCGGAGTGTTCATATGAGGAATATATTTTTTATTTGGACAGTTCAGAGTTTTCTGGGGTTTGCCTCTTGCCATACAAGCTGTAGAGGAGGAGGGAGAAAATTCTAACTTGGTATGAAATAATTTTCCTGTCTTTGGTTTCTCTCGGAAAATAATTCCAACATGTTAGGGTTGGGTGGGTGGAAAGCTCTCTGGAGAGGCAGGATGGACTTAAGGTATTTTGACCAGCTCCATAAACCATCATTAGAAGCTGAGACCATCATGATATCTTTCTCAGCATGAACAACTGGGAACTGGTGTGTTTACAGAATTGTACGAGAAATCCTAAAGCAAGCTTACAATCATTCCTGTCCCCTCTTGCACTGAGAAACTGCCTTCTCCATGTTTTATCATCACATTTGGGGGGAAAAGGAAGGTCCCTGCCAGTGCAGGCATACCAGTAGTTGTGCTCCACTGCCCTGTGGTGCTGTGGAGGTTTTCCTTGCTGGCAGTGTGCTGGGAAAGCAGGAGCTGCTCTTTGCTGTGTCTGTCCATGCTGCTCATTTGTGATACAGTCCCCCATGGCAGTCCCTAATGACAGGCTGAGAAGTTGAAACAGGCACCAGGGGGAAGAGAGGGATGTAACTGCTCTTTTAATGCTCCTTTTGTAGTCTTTTCCATCTGTATTGAAGGTGTCTGTTTAATTCCAAGTGACGAGTGCCCTGACTGTCGCTCTCTGGGAGATATTGTGTTAGGTGCCCTCCTGGGCCTTTCAGGCAATCAAATGGTGGCACGTGGCTGCGATAAACAAATGTCTTTAAAAATTGTCTGCGTTGCTACTGAAGTGCTGATCCCGCTGGACGTGCGACCCATCACACAGCAGAGCGGGAGAGCTTTTCACCTGGCACTGTCATTCTCACAGCCAGCAGCTTTTGTGTGGCTCAGAGCTGTGGTAGAGCCTCAGACAATGGAGAAAGAGATGTTTTAATAATAACGCTTTCTGTGATCAGCCCGCTGCTGATGGGAGCTGCCAGGAAGGGCTCTGGGACTTAGGGCTGGAAAAGGACCAGGTCTGTCCTGGCTCTTCGTTGAACACCAAGTGCTGCTCATTGGAAATGATGCTCAGCTGGGGATGAGCAGGGTAACAGGAAAATGACGTATGAAACCCCTTTTTCATAATGAAAACAATCATAAAATATCTTACAAATAACATCGCGTGCAGACATTTTCATAATAGCGCTGAGAACAGAGAGAAAAATAGCTTGTGTGAGCAAGTAGGTGCTGCTAAGTATGGGGATGCCTGGCTGGTTGCACAGGGAATGGATGGAGGCTTCAGATCTGTTGTGCAAAGGAGGCACAGTAAGTAGGGAGCAGATGAGAGAGATGTGGGTTAAGACACTGGGCAACACCAAATGCCTGTGGGAAGGCTCCTGGTCCCACCTGGATTTTCTTCATTCACCACTTCGCCTGTTTTCTTCTCTCTTCATTTCCTCTCTTCTAATTTCCCCCTCCTTGGATTAGTTATCACTGCAGCTCCCCTTAGCCTCATCCCTCCCATCTCCTGCACCATGAAGGCCTGTTCAAGGAAGGCCTAGATCCCCACAGGGATTTCTGTGCTGTTTTCATCTTTTAGACCCTCGGCTCACAAAGCGGATGGGCTGGAGAAAGGACAGGGCTCCAGCAGTGCTTTCTTCTCTTGGCAGTGATGAATCTCCTCTTGCTCCATTTCCACTTCCCAAAGCATGGATCAGCTTCAGGGACAAGCTTTTCACTGCTGTGTATGTGGTAGTTTTTAGAGTAAACCTCAACCACGTGAGTGTGTTTAATGGCTTATTGTAGCATCTGAAAAGGGACCCCTTGCCTCCATCTTGTCTTCCCCTTCAAAAATAATTCTGTTAGTATGGTCCTGCTGCTGTGGGAGAGTGGGTGTACAGTTCTGTTGGGGAGCTGAGGGATACCATCCCGTGTTTTTGTTATATATTGCAGGCACACTGCTCAGGCTGTGCAGCCCACAGGGATTTCATACTCCCAAAAAGTGAAATTCATTCTGATTTCAAAATAACATTTTGTTAAAGTGGATATGGAAAAGTTTTGCTTCCTTCTTTTGAAGCAGCTTTTGTATTTTTGGGAGAAGAGAGGAGAGAGTGATGAAGTTAATCCTCTGTTCCAGCTAGGCCAAAGTAATATCTCATTCTTATAAATATTTCAGCAGTTCTCAGTCACTCTGAGAGCACTGTGCTTTGGCCAGGTAGTCTAGATTTATAAGGGATGTAACATCAATTAATTTTCAGCCACAGTCATCTGTATTATGTCACCTACTCAATCATAAGCACAGGAGAGTCGCTGACCCAGGGCTCCAGAATCTTCTTTCCAGGTCAAGCAACAAGTCACTTCTAAATCTTTCAAACCTCTTACCCTTTCCTGATGGTTTGGGGATTAACTTCTCATCTTCCAGGCCCTTGCCTTGCTGTGAGATCTCGTTTTGGATGATGGTAAGTGAAGCCCATGATGCTGAAAGAAATGCAGTCTCTGTTTTGGTGCTTTCCTGGGACACCTGCTCTAAGCCAAAACCACGGGAGCTGGTGTGCATAGAGGAGCATGTTAACAGATGTGGGTCTATGTTCAAAAGAGATTGGGCTGCTCTGTGTCTGTCCATGCATGAACACGAGGGAAGACATTTGTTTTAGTAGGTGTTTGTTGGGATGTTTTTGACTGGTGGATCAGCCATTCCCAGTATCCCCAGGGAAAGGCAGGTGGGATGGAGTCATCCTGCAGCAGAGACTGGTCTACAGACAAATACCTGATGTAGGTTGTACTCTAGGGCAGTGCCTTTTATTTCCTTTCTCCTGCATTGACTGCAGGAATGTGTTCAGCTGAAGGATGCCTCCCAGGGATAATTCCAGGTGTCTTCCAAGGTTTAATTTGAAGACATTAAAAAAAAAAAAGCGGGAGACAGAGAACGTGTCCTTCCTTCCTGCTGCTCGTTATTGCAAATGTATGTTTGATTTCCCAGTTGGGTTCATCTGCCTTTATCGTTCAGCTGCTGTTGGTTCTCACTTTGCCTTTCTGCATGTGAGCAGAAACTTCTCTAATATTTGAGATCTTTGCTGCTGG
Source organism: Lepidothrix coronata (assembly GCF_001604755.1). Taxonomy (NCBI): domain Eukaryota; kingdom Metazoa; phylum Chordata; class Aves; order Passeriformes; family Pipridae; genus Lepidothrix; species Lepidothrix coronata. The sequence goes on from NW_016690191.1 coordinate 4,462,560, forward strand.
AAGTTGTTATCCTCCATAACTATCTTTTGATAAAGTGAATTGAGCTCCACTTAGTCCCTTGCAGCAAGGCATTTTCCCCGCTGTATCTGGTGGTTTTTGTAATTCTCTCCAGCACCATCTCTAAGTGCTTCTTAGCAACCTTTGAAAAACATATTTGTGAGAGCTGTTATCGGCACACCAGCGTTGGTTTCACTCGGGCAGTCTGAAGTTACAAGGCACTTTCTCCATCCCTTTGCATGCGACTAAAGGCTGTACTAGACACTACTGACTACATCCTTCTTTGGGAGCTCACAGTCAGTTACTTCTTTATTAGGAAATAACTCCCTTCTCTGTGTGTGTGTGCATTGCTTTCTTTTCTTGTTCTCACTGCACAGAGACTCCCTCACACTTCCCTGCAGCTTTCCACCCACAGCTGGTACGTAGATCTTCCTGCTTTGTTTGCACATAACTCTGTGTTTACATCTATTAAGGTGTTTGGTTTGGACAGATCCATCATAGCAGGAGGTCTGCAAAGCTCCATGGAACCTCCTGCTGAATTGCTCTATGCTTCTTCACCAGCTTTTGTGCTGCCTGCAAATCTTAATGGCAGGGATTTTTATGCTGCCTTACTGAACAGCACTGGAAAGACTGACTGGCATCAGGCAATACCCTTGGAATCCTACTGATACTAGCCTTTTGGGATGCTAATTTCCCCACACTTCCATTCGTCCAGTTTTATGATTTCGGATCTTTGATTTATTCCCTCCTTCTTTCTCAATCCGAGGTTGGTGACTGCGTTATAGCAATCGTGGAGAAAACAAGCAGTGAGGTGAGAAAGGCTGGGCAATGAAGGGGATGAATGGGGAAAAGCCCAGGCTTACAGGTACCAGGTCCATCTGTGTGTGTGTATGTGTACATATTACAGTGCAGAGCAGAGAAGCCTGAAGTCTCCTTTAACACAGCCTGTAATCCTATTAGAAGGATTACTCTGTTGTCCTAGACTATCTGATCGTGGTAAGAACTCATTTAGGTCAGCTGTTTAGGAAATTTACACACACACACACACACACACACAAAAAATTATATAAGCCTCTTGCTCTATTTCATAGGGATCGACAAGCTCCTTTTAGACTTTCTCTGTGCTACTGATTACATCCCTGCTCTTGTCGTTTCTCTGCATCCCTCTTAAACCCTCATGTAAATGACTTCCTTTCAGGTTTTTACTTCTAACAGCAGATGTGGATAGACAACGTGGTAGCTGGACCCCAGGTATTTCCAGACCTTGAAAGGATTAGAATTCTAAACAGTAAAGTACTTTGGTTTTTGCTCTCCCTCTGTGCATTTGTGCACATTATAACTTCAAGAGCGAGGATATGGGTAAGTCTGATTTGTGGGCAGAACTTAATGAAAGCTAAATCTGGTCTGGCAGGGCCCCAATCAGTTTAATCCCTGGTCTGCTGATAATCAGCAATGTTATAATTTAATTTGAAGCCTCTGTACTTAGAAGGTCGGTGAAACACTCCCATGCTTTCATTTATGGAGAGAGAAAGCAGGGTGGCAGTAGGTTCAAGTGCCTGTCTCCCTCGGTGCTCCAGCAAAATCCAGGTATTAAACAGAGGAGAACTTAAAACAAGCAACAAACAAAACAGCTGGCCACAGAAATGTAATTATGCAGCCAGGTAGGAGCTCTTCATGTTAGGAAAAGTATGGTGGGACTCTTCACCTCCCAAACTGGAATAAAGCCATCACTGTCCCAAGTTTTGCACTGTATTTCACAGCCTCCACCCAAACCCTCTCTGCAGAGCTGGGAGGGAGGTGTGTACAAAAATCTCACCTTTTACTGCCAAAACACAACCCACTCATGAGGGACTCCACTCTGGTTATTGGCAGAGCTGAACTGCTTCTTTCCATCCAGTTGTGCTGTTTCTTTCCATCCAGAGGGAAATGTTGTCAATGTACACAGAAATGTGTGAATCCCTGTTTTTACACAGTAACTTGGGACATTAAGCTCTCTTGAAGGAATCTGCCTGCAGTCTAACAGGACTTTGAAGAGATCTGTCCAAAATCTCCACATGTCTGGCAGCCCAGTGTGGATCATGTCTACTCAAGGTGCTGCACACACCGTAGTCCAAGTCATTTCTTCGGGAAGCAGCCAGACAAACTGTGCAACATGTGTTTGTGAGGTGGAGACCCTTCCAGAAACCATCAGACATATTTTGAATGTGCTCTTGCAGATTGAACAGCTGGTCTGGTATATACAGACTATGTCTGCATCACCCCCTCTCCTCCTCAAGCCCTTCATCCTCTCTGTGTCCCTCAGAGCAAGGACCTCACTGAGAGAGGGCTGGGGCTTTGCCCAAAGCCTTCTCCTCTTCTCCCACACTGGGATTTGAACAGCAGCCAGGTTGAGTTCTTGTCAAGGTTGCTCTTCTCTTACACTGTCATAGGGTCTTCAGGTAGAAGAGTGTTTGATAAGGTGAAAGGAAGTGAGAGGAGTCAGTGAGCATGGAATTCAAGGTGCTGATGCAGATCAGTAGGCATTCTTCACTGGGAGATGTCCATTTATGGTGGCAGGTATTTCTCATGACATGCTCCCCTTCTGGGGAGCCCTTAAGACATGTTGGTATGCAAGATTTGCACAGCCTTCTCCATCCCATCATCTATTTTACTTGGCAATTGTTAAGGTTTGTGGGCTGTTGGTTGTCTGGGAGACTCCTACAACATCCTTGGTCTTGCTTTTCCCTCCAAGCTAGGATAGCAATTTCCTTTCATCCTTTCCTTCACCTCCTCACCTGGATGTCTTTTGCTGCATTTATTCTGGTCCTAGAGTATGTTAGATGTTCCTTATTAATTCATGCCTAGCCAATACTTCTTCAGCTAACCAGACTGCTTGCTTTAAGAGTGGAGGTTTTTACTGCCAGATACCTGCTCCCTCCTCCGTGTTTCCAGTGGAGTGCTGGTGACATCCAGTGTCTAGTTTGGCTTATCACTGGCACACGTGTGTGTCCCATGCTGATATCCCCAGGGGATGCTATAGATCTAAAGACTTGTTTTCCCCCTCAGCTAGTCTGCATTTGAATGAGGAGTCAATGTCGAGGTGTTTGTGACATCTGTAATTCACACATGAAGAAAAAGGAACCTTTGAGGCTAGAGCTCCCAGAAAAAGCTGCCTTGAAGAGGAGAGGCAACTGTGTACAAAGAGAAATGAGAACTGAGAAACAAATCACAGCTTCCATTGGAGATAATGAGAATCTCAGATAGCAACACAACCTGCAACTTACTGAGGCCAGAGAAGTCCTGTCTCTCCATTCCCCAGAGAGAGGCTCAGTGGTTTGTGATGCTCACAGGATCATTGCTTCCTTCCTGTCTCTGAAAGCAGCAATGGCCCTGCAGGAAAAAGGCTGGGAAAATGTGCAGAAGAAATGCCAAGGGCCGGTGGCACAGGCAGTTTTCCACTTGTTGCTTTGTCACAGCCTGGGGCACATGCAGAGGGACTCTTTTTTCACAGGCTGGCAGGAAAGAAGGCAAACTCCATAGCATAGGATGCTGAGCTCTCAGTTGGAAAGAAGGATTTGGCTGGAGCACCATTGGTGGGAGGTCTGATACAGACCTGGCCCAAGTACTCCAGACGTGCAGCACTGGCTAAAGGCAATATTTACCCTCAAACCCACTTTCCACCCCATTTAACTGAGGTTAACCCAGGCTGTGCCTCTAAGTTTCTTTCATGGAGATTCCTGAAGCTGTAGAGTCATTCCCCACAAGAGTAAGTAGAAACTCTCGGGTCATTACACACAGGACAAAGCACAGGAGAGTGATTTGTCACTGCTGGGTGAGGAGAGACAGCAAATGGACTTTTCCATCCCTAAATGCTGTGATTTTCTCTACTCCTCATGTCCTTTATGAGATCTAGCCCTGAATGTAGTTGCTGCTCCCGCAGCTGTGTGCTCAACCTGGGGGACAGAACATGGTGCTTCTCTCATTCCCAACACCCTCTCTCTCATTTCGCACATCCTATTAGAAAATAGTCCTTCCTCAGCAGGGTTCAAGGGTTATAGTTTGGTGTGAGTGCAAGAGAAGCCCCTGAAAGTCATCTTTATGCTTCAGCAGTTTACAGATTCCTGAACTGCAAATGATGGAACTGGGCTTCGAAGGAACAGAACTTTGCTGCACAGTAAAGAATTCGGGATGGACTGTGTCCTTCCTTTCTTTGAAGAAAATATGAGATGAAGGCAAGTGTTTTGATCTCTGAGGGGGTGAAGGGGCCCTAGACTGAGCTGTCAAAACCACTTGCTGCAGGACCTATTCTGTAACTTCACCTCCCAGGTGGTCCTGTTCTCCCTGGCCCCTTCTGGTGCAAGAAGTGCAGAGGAGCAATATATTTGCCTGCCCAAGGCCAGAGGCAGCTGACTCCCAGCAGGATGGTTTTTCTGCCATCTAGCTCTGATGATCTTAGTTTATGCTGTTTGTTTTCTTTAATTGAATATTTTATAAATTAACGTGATTTCTGCATAGTGTTTATCTTTCTCTCTGTGAGCCTTTATGACCAAGATAGCCTGGAGTCAGCTAATTAAAACACTGAACCATGACTGTGTCCCTAGCCAAGAAGTGAGACGACCATATAATGTATGTGGTGCTGATACAGATCTGGGAGCTGGAGAAGCAGAGCAGCAGAGGATCTGTCTGTGACCATCAGTCTTACTTAAGAAGCCTTTTCTATTCATTGCTGTTGAGACCTGTCTCTTCTCTGCCTTAAGTGGATGCTAAGATCAGGAGCCTCTGGGTGAACATCATCCTCCCAGATACCTGTGCTGCCAACAATGTAGTCAGGTACTTCTACAGGCAGTAGTTAGTGGAGAGCTCCCAGAATGCAGAGGTGAAGCTGCAAACCCTTCCCACCTGGAAAGGCTTTTTGTCTGCACTTTATGGATGAGCACTGCCTAGAGAAGGAGCTGAAGCTGTCTCCCTGCCCCTGAAGATGGGTAGCTGTAAATGGTGTGTTTCTCCTTATCTCATTCACCAGAGACAAGGCTGAGCTGTAGCTTTTCCCACCCCAGGTGCACTGAGGAACAAGGGAGAGCTGCCACCGTGGGGGCTGGAGGCGTAGGAGTTAAGCCTCCTGTGTTCAGCTCTGAGGCAGTCTTAAGGGGGCTTTTCAGAAGGCTGCCTCCTTCCTCTACAGGCCTTTTTTCACTATTGTTCTTTCAAGATAAAGAACTTGGCTCTGTAAAGGAGTAAGCCAAGCACTGTTTTATTGCTACCAGCTGAATAGTAAAAAGCCAAGCATAACCCATTTGCTGTTGTGCAGTGGTTAAAATCCAGCTCGGTACTTTGCATTCCAAGACATTCTGCCTCATCCTTTTTCATAGATTTCCTGCAAGCAGTAAAAATATCTTGCAAATGACTTACACCCAACCACAAAAGCCCCCATGTAAATATGCTGGTGCTCAGTTACAGAGGGGAAAGCACTGCACAGCGGCAGCTTTAGGAATCTTTGTTTAATTTAAATGAGGTAATTGCTTTCTCCATCTGTAAAGGCACTCTAATGTTAACCTCAGAGTGCAGGATGGTTACCTGTACAAACAGATTCAGATCACAGCCAGTCTGGTGCTAATGTCAGGCCTTAACTGAACAAAAGCTTCCTCTGGGCATGGTCTTTTTAAATGTTTATGGTTACAGCCTCTGTGTGTCTATATCTGCAAGTATCTGGCTCCTTGAATGAATAACCAGACACAGGGTCCAGAGCAGGTGGGTATCTAAGCTTGTTTAATAAATTAGCTCTCCTCCTTCCTACCTGTGGTCTTCTTTACCTCTGTAACCCACATTCCTGTGCTGAACCTTGTCATTTTGGCAGCCTTTCTCTGCATTTGCACTGAGAAGATGGACAAACTGGGGACCCGGAGGAGGAGACTGGAGGCAGAAGCTCTTCAGGGAAACAAGGAAACACTGCTGAGACAGACGCCCTGAGCCTAATTCCTGCAAAGCTGTAGGCTCAGAACAAGAGAAGCCAACCAGAGCTGTGACAGATGAACAGTTCCCAGTGAATTAGGACAGTGAGAACTACTCTGTTTAAACTCATTCCTTCCCATCTACAGTGTCCTTAAGGTCTCTTCTGAAGACCCTTGACATAGATTGATGGGTATAAATCCTTCCTCTCACATTACACTCTTTTTTTATTTGGCCTAATTTCCAGATCTGTCTGGCTCCCTGTTTTGTTTTCCATTTTCCAGGAGTGACTATAAGTGAAACTGCTTGTAGATCAGCAAATCCAGTCCACTTTCCTGATTGTTCTTCCCTTCAGCAATTTCTCTGTTGTAGTTTGAGCCCAACTTTTATTACTCCTGACAGCTGGGGTTGTGGTCCCTGCAGAATGGTTTCCCCAACCCCTGTAAGTGTTCTGCCAAAATCAGAGTTAGCTGTTCTCAGATTTAACAGCCTCCAGTTTCACACACAGATTTCCAGTATTCCTGTCCTAACAGTCATTCCTGCCATAGCTCACTTGTCAGCACCAGGAGCAACCTAACACACATTGTTTCAACCTGACCCCACTCCTTGCCTTTAAAAACCAACAAATAACCTTCCTTCTAAGATGCCATTGGTAATGCCACCCATGAGTGAGGATAGTGGTAGGAAAATAATTTCACTGGGCTGCCTTTTTTTTTTTTTACATGAAGGACTTGAAGTGTATTTGTATTTTTATAATTCATGTAAAACAAAGAGGAAGAGCTGCAAGTGTGGCTCCGAACAGGGAAACAGCAGTTTTATTCCTCACAGTCTGAACCCAGCAAGATGCATTTCTGATTGTCTTTCTTTCAGGGACTCTGAGAGCTAGCCATCCTGGATTTGAAGGACTCCCTCCCCCCTCCACTTGGAGTGGAAGTAGTCAGAACATCTCCATGGTGTGCATGGAGATGACAATTGCTGAACCTTCAGACCCTATTTCATCCCAAAGTTTTGGCTGTAGCTGCAATAAGTAAGGGTTAAAGCTGTTGGTGAGATCCCAAGCTCTTCACCAATTCCTTATGCAGATGGGGAAAGTTTTGGCAATCTTGCTGTGGTGCTGTCATTAGCATGCATTCATTTCAAATTAATTAAAAGCGAAGATGAGATTCCCAAAACTCATTTAACTTCCTAAGCTTTGTTCTCCAGGGATTGATAGTGGAAAAACAGCTGGGGACCCAACGTGTCCTTTAGAAGGGGATGAAATGCAGTTAATCCTGGTTATATCAAAGGGAGCGGAAATGAAAAGTAAATTCCCACTTGAAAACAGGTCTCTTCCCCCTGTGCATTTTCCCCACTCTGTTTTTCCATACAAGAATTTTCTTGTCCGGGAAGGTTGGAAGATATTCGTAGCCCTGATTGTTTAAATATTAATCTGTGCTTTAAGATTCGTTTGTGTGTGTGAAAGAGAAAGACAAATGCGATGGAAGTCTTACAAATGTACTTTCTATTTGCTGGATAGAGCTGCTTCAGAGCGTGCAGTGATGTTAGTCAGAGCCAGAGATGTTATATGCTCTGACAGGACTAGTCTATTACGGGTTTCAAATGTACTAACCTGCAGCAGCCCCACAATATTAGATGGGGTGCGTGGGACCTGAGTTGGCCTAAAATCCATTCATTACTGTTCCTAACCTGGAAAAACTGCCTTCTTGAGTTGAAAGTCTTTTCAGAAATGATTTCTGTGTTACATAAGGGAGGGTGTTTGATCTGTAAAGAGAGGAAGCAAAGATCAGCCTGAGAAGGTGGGTTCCCAAGGTGCTGGCTCTGTAGAAAGAGGTGTAAGAACACTTTACTTGGCAAGTTAAATGTGTGAGTTGAGATTTTTGTAAATTTAGAGTAAAACTCTGCTCTTTCCATCTCCAAATAACCCTCCATGTAGCTGGTTATTATTTTGAAGCAATTTTGCTCTCTGATGATTCAGTGAGCAAAGCTGCTGAAACAAAACAGAAGTGAATTGTAGAATAGTTAATATTGCAGAACATCATAGGAGGCACACATCCTCTTTGGTTTTTGGGTCTCAGTCTTCATTCAAGGCAGTTAATGCTCATCCAGACAGGGAAGAATTGCAGTATCTGTGAACTAGCTCTTCATTCATGCTCTCACTGAATATGGAGAACATGTATTCAACTACCTGCAAACAAACTCTAGTCCAAGAAGGTATAAATCCATAATCAGGATTGTGAAAACATCTGAATAATGAATAAATAGGAGACAGATGACAACTTATGCCAAGGAGAAACAGGCAAATATTTTCACTACATTTTTATTCATCTTCCATTAATTGGCATTTTCCACTAAGTAGAATGTGAGGCTGGAGTGCCAAATATCATGGAACTGAGATTTGGGATGTCCCAGTAGCAGTGATTTTGGGGACAGGCAGCTGAACTAAGTCTCTCAGAGCTGCTCTGGCAGCATCAGTCTGGTGCTGTAGGATGGGATGGAGCTGCACTGAAGCACTGTATGAGGAAGTTTTCATAGCACCTGCCCACGGTCTGCTTGGCTACATCCCACACACATCTCAGGCTTTCACACGTAGCTTTTGTGGGCCTGCAGTTCTTCCAAGCAGATATGAATGATAGAGGGAACTGAGAATTTCCTCAGAGAGCAGCAAGTTAATTAATGGCTCCAAAGCACATCATTATAGCAATGAGCTGATATATTAGAAATCACTTCCAACCAGTGAATGAAGGTCATATCCATGTGCTATGGACCTTGCATGTAGTCCACAGTTTTCCCACCCTCAGTGAACATGGTACATCCTTAACTGAATTTAGAATTCAGAGAAGCTGCACTCCTGAAGCATTTGAAATAAACCCTGCACCTACTGCATGTCTGAGCTGTGTATCTAAATAGGTTCTGGGGAGGCCTCTAGGGCTTTGGAGAAGCCTTTCGAAATGGCTCTGAGTCATATACTACTTAATCATTTAGGTACTGATGTGGATTGTCTGTTTGTGAGTTCTCCTCTTTTTTTCTGTAAGTTTAGTTGGCTTTTTTGAGGAAAGACAAGTGTTGGCTTTGCTGTGAGATGTAACTGGTCTGCCTGTTAAAACTGTGCTGTTCTTCCTTGTGTCTGTATCACTGAGAATCACCAGCAAGCACCTCTTCCAGCAACGGAAGTGTTTTCCATTTCAGACAGGAAGTCATGAGGTGTTATCAGGGAGACTGCGAGAGGAAAGGGAAAAGAAAAGGGGAAACTTGTCCTAATTTACACTGGATTGATTCATCATTGATTTCACTAGTTTAACTGCATCATCCTCCTGCTCAGCTGTTGCTTGTGGCTGAAGGAGTTTGGGAGGATACAGGCATCACTTCGCCTTTCAATAGTTGTATTTCATTCTGCTTCATTTATGATACTTTCACTGGAAATAAATTTATTTCCATAGTGTAGACTTTGTTTAACAATTGTTAATTTTATAGTTGCTCTGAATCCTGTAGAGAATAGCAGTCCACCTAAAATCTGAGGTGACTTAAAAATTCCACTAATGAGCAGTTGTCTTCCTTTAACCAGTGCAGCTAGAACTTCCAGACACTTTTGAGACCTAATATATCATGGTGACTAATTCTACTTAATCCAAATAAAAGTAGACTCCTTTTGTAAAGCTAAAGTGGATTTGGAAGTGTTCCTGAAATGTGAGAAGGAATAGATCAAACTAAAATATAGATTTCTGGATGAGGTAAGCTGAACTGGGAACATACACTGTTAGACCTTCGGGACCTCTGTACCTTTTATCTTTGATTTGAATCCATCTCATCTTTCTAGCAGTCTTTGATTTCCCAAGTGAATTAAAGTTCCAAATGTCATGTATCTGAGGATTGGCATAAAAGGTGGTTTAAAAGGTCTTATTTTGGAGCAGTAGGAACCACATGCATCCAGCATTGAACAGCTCCCACATGCTGCAGCTTCATTTAATTGCTGAAATCAGAGATGTTGGGAATGGATTTCATCTGAAAGTCTGATCTCCTAAACTGAAAGGCATAGGACAACATTCGCTCATCCCCTGGAGGTACTGCCAGAAGTCTGTCTCTGATTAGCAATGTTAATGGAGTATTAACATAAGCCACGCCAGCAAGGGAAACTGTAGAACACATTATCATCAGGAGAGCCAGCTGTGTAAAGGCGTGTAAAGATGATGATAAATGTAGTTTGTGGCTTGGGGAGCTGGTTGCTGAACTGCTCCATCCCCTAATCCAGAAGGAATGGAGTGCGGATGGACACGCCAGCCTGCTGTTCTCTGTGCCATTGTACCAAAGAGGGATGGAGCAGGGAACGAGCAGAACAGATGTTACCTTCATAGGAAAAGAGAGATGAAGGGGCTGAGTCAAGACTTTTGCTGTCACAGGTTGAATACTTTTGGCTCAGCTCCATCTTTCAGCTGTTTAGGATCTTGCTTTTTGCAACCCCTGTGGAAGATTCATTCAGGGTCTAAATATTGTGATGTCTATGATTTCTACTCTAAACATCTCCAGAGATACTTTGCACTATTTGTTCTTGTTTTGTGGGTTTTTTCCCCCCTTTTGACTCAGAGTATGTGAATAGTCTGGTCTGAGAGTGAGGCTCAGAGATGTTGTAAAGCTACTCATTTCCTTTATTGCCTTGGATCCTTCATTGTTAAATATTGGCCATACAAGTCCTACAAATCCTCACACACTTGCTCCACCACATTCCTCATGATGTCAATACTTTTTTCTCTTGTGCTTGAAATCCGGAACCTTCAAGTAAGCAAACCCAGTACATCAGAACCATAAATTGTGGTGCTTTCTGCTTTGAGGCGGGGAGAGAGAAGTGAGCTCTAGATCAGTAACACACAGAGCTCGAGAGTAAAATATTTGTGCTTCAGTGTGACAAGACCAACAGGCCCTTTGCAAGACAGTGCTAAATCCTGCTGACATGAGCTTGTTTGCTTAGTTTCCTGGTGGAGCCACACATTTCACCCATTGACCTTTTTGACATTTTCCTGGTTTCTCTCCTGCAGGAGCACTTCAGCAGTGAAGTGCCATACTCTGCTGAACAAACTTGGCATCTCATCAAGCTGACTTATTTGGTATGTATTTACACTTGTAGACTTTAGTACTCTCCTGGCAATTGAGCTTCCTTCCTGCCTACATAAATATGATTTCATTATTAGCTTTGTTTAGTTGTCATTCTGCATCTGCATGTTTTCCTTTCCAAAATTGCCAAAGAGAATTGCAGGTGTTGATCTCGATTTTCACCCAAAGCATCTCAAACTCTACCCCACCTGCCAACTCTAATAATGAACAGGACTCTTGACCTTCTGCCTAAAACAATCCATAAAAACTCATCCCAGTAATTTTTTACATTGAGAAGCCAGTAACTTCTGTTAGAGCTGTGGCCTGTGGTTTTGTTTGTTTATACTTAGATGAAAGTATTGGGTTTCTCTCAAAGGTACTTTTCTGTCTTTTCCCTCTTGTACTTAGATCTGCAATGTTTACTCAAAACATGGTCTAAGCCAGAGAAGTTGCCTTTGCACAAAGGGCCCCAAAGTACGTGAGATTGGTCCTGTTTAAGTGCCTGTGAAGTGCAGGAGAAGGTGTTATGAGCATGACCTGGACAGGAAATAAAGTCCTTATTCCCACCATAAATGCCGTATAGTTTAGCAGGTCAGATGAGAGATCTCATACAATTGCTCATAACATTGTATTAGCCCTCCAAGGGCGTTAGCAATCCTAGCTCCCAACAATAGTAGTGGTTGGTCACGTTGATCAGGCTTTCTGGAGGCAGGTGACGACTTCCAAAATGTCTCCTAGGATGACAGGATAACTTCCATTTAGGGGAAAATGAAGAGCCAGTGGTTGGATCTCCACTTTCTTTTGCACTCTATGCACTGCTTGGCTGTTTCTAGTCCAGGCACTGCCAAGGCAGCTGGCTTTGGCACCTCAACAAAGAGGCAGATGAACTGCAAGCACACAGTTTTCCACAGTTCTGGGTTAAACCAGCTGCTGTGCCATTAGAAAGGAAGGAGGCAGTTTCTGCACAACTTCTGGACAATTCCTGTTTACTGGAAACTAATCATAAGGCTCCCCTAAGCCCCTACATCATTTTCATTCATGAAACCTTTTCTGGTTGGAAAAAGATATATTTGTATGTACTGGACTGAAATGCACCGAAGTTGTGCTAATGGCAGAGGTCTGTACATACATTATCTTCTGCTGGTCTTACATGTCATGGATCTGTAGTTCTCTCTAGGGAATCTCAAAGTCAAAGGAGAGCAGCATGGTGTGTGGCATCCACTGCATGTTCAGCCTTCACGGGCAAAAGTACTGCAGATGACTGTCACTTGGAATGACCATTCTAGATTTTCTTGCAAGCTTGTGCAATGTTCTTGCAGAGGAAAAAAATTTCTGCACATTTCTTGGAATTAATTTCTTCTTCAATTCTCAAAACTATGTTTGAATTAAAGTAATTTTCTTCTCTTCTAGAAAAAAACACAATCACACTTTACCAGATGGGGACCTGGCTCTGTAGTGGAGAAGCTGCTGGAATGAGGGTAGATTTGTTTTTTTCCTGGGTGGGGGCCAACAGGAAAGGTTTCATGAGATGGAAGAGAGCTGAAGAAAGAAAGTGAAAGCAACCAGTCAGCTCGGTCGCTGCAATCTTTGATCTCTGGCTGTCTGCAAACAGCATCACAGCTCTGTGATTAGATGTACATACTCATTATGTGCTGTACTCTCCAAGCAGGCATTGTACATACAGCACAACATATTCTGCTTCCTTCTGCCCAAATATCTTTTTTCATCTATATTGCATTAAGACCTTGAGGCCTATCATCAGTGAGAGAAAAAATACAATTTTCTTATTGTACAATGCATTTCATTCCCAGCTGCTGTATTAAATTTATTCCTATTTGAAGTGGTGTCTGTGAGTATAAATCATTTAAGTTTATATGTTTTTGTTGCTGTGGCAACTGTTTGACTAATTGAATTCCAAAGTGTCTCTCTCTATTTTAGAGCTATGATAAAGGGCACATATATTCTTAGCAGCAGGAGCCTGAAATGAGGAGGGGGGACTGGCAGCCCTGTCAAAATGACATGTCCTCAATCTCCTGTGCACAGGCTTGTCAGTGGCTTCTTTGGCAACTGGTTCGGAGGAGGGCAAGGACTGGGGAGGAGCCAAAGCTACCTGTGAGCTTTCCTGCAAGTACCATACTCAGAAATGTTGTTCAAGCCCTTAGCAGGATGGGGAAGGCATGGAAAGACTGAGGCATTGGGAAGGTTGTGTTTTATCTCTGTGTCTATTTCTCTCATCATTCACCTGTTCTCAGTGGACCTGAAGCACTGCTGTGCTTCATGGTTATAAACCAGCCCAGGTTACAGTAACTCCCATCTACCTTCCATGGGGACTTTGTATGACCTCCTGGGGCTTGTCTACCAGCTGAGGTCATGCATATGTCCCTAAGAGATTTCTTTTCCTGTCAATTTTTAGCAGGAAAAGGCTCCTGAGGGCTATGGCAGAGGATTGGGGAATACAGGGCTATCCTGAATCTCCCTGAGGAAACTTGCAGGGACAATTTCTACCCTGCTTTGACTCATTTTTTTCCAGATGCAAAGCAGAGGTAGATGTCCTCCTAGACTGAGGCAGAAGGGCAGAAACATTAAAACTTAACTCTTTACAAAGGAATTGTCCCAGGAGGATGAAAAGAGCAATTCCCTTGCAAACAGAAAGTTCCAGGTGGGAACCAACCTGCTTGTGCTATTCCCAGCTTGTTCTGGCCACTCCTGTGGCCTGGAGAGGACTCCTTTTTTCTGTTAATTATGTAGGTGTTTATTACGGCCACAAAATGTTAATAGAAAGCCTAATGGAAATCATGCTGGCTAATGAGAAGCTCCTGAATACCTGCTGCTTTTCTCTGGGAATAACAAAAGCCACAATTGAACAGGAAATAATTTCCCCTGCTCTGCCCTGTGCTTTTGCCTTGTGATTACATCGTGCCATTAACCTTTCGTCTGGCTCTCTCTGCAACCTGGGGGAAGGCCAGGACCTCTCCCTTCCCTCTACCCAGAGGGCGTGTAGGGGTCTGCTTGCCTTTCCTGTTTTCTAAAGGGTAATCTGTGAAGGGTTTTATGGAGTTCGAAAAGGTTACAGGGAGCCCTGAGCAGATCCAGTCCTTCAATCGCCCACCTTCCCACAGGGATGCTGTCTGGTCCAGGGCATGTGCCTATAGCCTGACAGCCTGCTGACAGGCAGCCTCAGCTACTGTTTACTTTTGTGTGGTTTTATTCCCAGCCCATGAGATGCCCCACCAGCTCCTGTAAGCTCCTGTAATCCTTACCCTGGATAGGCAAAGGCAAACTGCAACAGGTACCGGGGGGGGGGCAGATCAAGGTGACTCCTAGGGAAGTTGGTCAAACTGCGACTTTTTTTTCCTCTATTGTATTTTTAATTAATTTCAAAAGGTCTTTATCTCAATAATAAAAGGGAACCCTGTCCATCAGAGTGCCTGGTCAAAGCTAATGTGGCAAATCATCCACTGCTGTTTTTTTATTCTGATGTAGAGAAAGGAAAGGGAGCCGTGCTTGATGAGTGGTGAGGATGAAGCCTGGTTTATGAGCTCAGAAAGCAGCAGGAATGAACAGCTAGTGCAGCATTTACAGGGAGAAAAGTGAGCTCCTGTTATCAAGAGCAGGAGTAGGCAGAAGAATGGTGGGTTGGAGTAGGGGGTACATCTGTGTGCACAGGGTAGGGAGGGGTGTCACACTGGGACACTGCTGGTGAGAGGGTGGGTGTGTGCTGGATTGGAGGTGGGATGTGTAGAATTCTGGGAAAAAGGGTAGATTTGGCTATGACCAAAGTATACTTTTGTGTTCATCCATGTGAGGAGAGCAGACACCTCTAACTTCCACAAGGGAGAAAAGGTGTCCCTTAGGGAAAAAAAAAACCAAACCAAACAAACAAACAAAAAAGACCAAACTCAAGAGGCAAAGTCCATTGGAGATACTGGAAAGCTGCATGGTTGAAGCTGTGAATGAAATAAGAGAGTTTGTTCACCAGGCAATATGGGAACTCCCAGTTGGGACCAAGTTGCACAATTTTTCCCTTGTGGGCAGAAATTGTATGCTTCTGTCTTTGCCTGCCAAAAATAATAGTAGAAAAAAAAGTGGTCTTACTGCTGCAGGAAGAACCAAACATTTCCCTCGTGGGCTGTCTTAAAGAACAGTTGTGAAAACATCAGATTTCATTGTAAAGGTGGGATTTCTCAACGGTGAGGAGCTGCAAATGAGGCATGTTGCAGGGTCCATATGGAGTTGCTGGTAGGAACTCAACACCAGGCTCTTGGAAGCATTTCAGAAGAGACTTTCGGGAAACAGCAGAAAAGCAGTTCAGAAGACTGGCTCTCAGTGATACATAATGCTGTAAAAATAGCATCTGAGCATCTTCTGTTACCTGGGCACTGGTATCCAGATCCTGTTCAGTGATTTCTCTGTCATCCATTCTCCCTGCCTTGACTTTAACGGGTTGTGCAGATTATTTTATGTTCAATAAATATCCAGGCAGACACTGTGAAATTCCAATCAGAAAAATTTACAACATTAAGGCAGATATTGTATAGCAGGGTATAAATAAATAGAAATTGTCAGTCAAATTTCTGGCATCTGGAGTCTGGTGTCAGTTGCAGTAAATTAAGTGTTACTTCACAAATCATTTTTATGGTTTTACCCAGTAAGTGTATTTGTGCAAAAGGGTTTTTTTTTCAGCTTGCAATGGTAAATATCCTCTGATTCCTGTGATTTCATGAAGCCAGTCTCAGGAGCTAAGGGGAAGCAAGTGACAGCAGTGGATTTTGCCATAATCCTGAGTGTTGTTTCCAGCCCCAAGATTTACTATGGGGAGTTGAGTTTGGGTGCCGAGCAACCCAAGCAACAACAAACCAACAACACAACAGAGAAATGACTGGATCTTTTTAAGCCAAGGGGAAATTTCTGAGCCATGGGAGGGTTGCTTGATATAATGATGCAGAGACCCACTGACAGAGAGGAGGAAGAGGATGGACTTCTATTGTCTCTACTAGAATGAAGTGAGCTGTGGTTGGTGAAGGCTGTACCTGGACGTAGGTGGGAAAAATTAATCATGTCAGTAGTGAGACCCTCATTTACTGCAGTTAGGACAACATTTTGCCTACAGATTACTACTTTTCTTAACAACTGTTACACGTGCTGACCTGACTGCCACAACACAATTCCTAAAACATCATGTGGAGGTTTCTGCACTGTTGTGATAACTGAAAACTGCATAAATTTTGTGTCAGACTCCCATGAATTAAAGCTGAATATTCAGTAAGGAAGAAAAAGGAGAGGAGGACCTACTAGTGGTAGTTTTGTACTTTATTTGAGAAGAGAGAGCTACATAAACTATGTCAGGAGGGTACAGGTCTACACACAGTTTCATCAATCAATAAATGGAATTGTTAACATAACACTGAGGATATGATACTTTGAAGAAGACATAGACACATGACCAAGGAATATTTACAGCTCTAACATACAATATATTTATATTTGAGAGAGAGATTCGTGTGCATCTGTGCACACAGATACCACTGTGTCCACGCGGTGCACGCACGCGCACACGTAAATAGGTATAAAAGGCTTTAAAAAAAACCTTACGTAATTCAAGAAATGAGTCTGCCTGTCATTTGCAGCAACTGACTATTTTCAAGGTGGAAATGGTTCCAGTCTGTGGTGGTCTGGAGTGGAGGTTTGGGTTTGAAATCTCTGTTCTCCAACGGTTGTTGGCTGAACCTGAAGCAGGTGTGTGGTGTGTGGAACGCTGTGGTGGGGTGGTGGCAGGGGGTGTGTGAGGTGAATGAAAGGGAGGGCAGCAGAGAGAGATGGGAAAGAGGGGATGCACAGCCTCTGGGGCTGGGGCAGTAACAAGGAGATGAAAAAAATGACCTTTGGTGATGCCATTAAATCATCCTTTATACTAAACATAAATTATTGACACAGTTTTAAAAAAATAATTTTCTGTTTCATTTCAAGGCTGGGGAGAGAGGAAGGGACAAAGCAGGGCAGGAAGGAAGGGAAGGTCTGGGGAGGGTAAATACCTCAGCACTTTAACAGGCCCCTTGACCTCACTGTAAATCCTTAATTTAAAAAGTCTTCCTGTAAGTTTGACTAACACTGTATCAGTCATCCCCTTCCAGGGTAGCAATGTGCTTGATGCACATGATGTGGCAGGTAGAGGAGAAGCAGGGACCCTACCTTGGCCAATACTCAGATAAGAGTTCCTTATCCTCTGAGTTGGAGCCAGTGGAGGTGGAAGGGGCATGCAGAGATCATGACCTCCTTGCTCTCACCAGGTTCTCCTGGTAACATGGCTTGTTCCCAGCTCGGGAAAATGGTGAGTTTTGATTTGGAGAAGGGGAGACTGCAGGATGGAAAAGGTTGAGAACCATCAATTCAGTTGCAAAATGGCAAATAGGATTCAAAAGATGCAAAAGAAGCCCCAAACTAAGAAAACGTGGATTGGTGTCTAGTGTAAAAAGAAGTCTGCCAAAAAAAAAAATCAATTCAGCAAACATCACATCATCAGAGGATTTGTTTTCTGCTCATGCAGACTTCCCATGACATTAACTGAGATTAAAATAAGCTGTTTTAAATAATAGTAACAACAAAAATGTCATCAAAATGTCTTTCCTCTGAGATGTAGCCCCATCCTCCTCTCAGTACCAGCTCGCCTACCAGAGTGAGCTGGGGAGCAGCACCTTGTGGAGGCCAAGCCTGAGTGCAGCACTGAAGTGCAGTTCAGCTGGGGGGAGGAGAAGTTTCCTGGAAATTAAGTCTACCCTCGCAGATTTCTGGAAGCTGCATGTTTCTTCTTGAGGCAGGAGTGCCAGCACAGGAAATCAGAGTGATTTTTCTGCCAATGCCATCACACTGCCACACAAGCCACTGATGGACAATACTGTTTCAACACACGTCCTGAAGAAATTACCAGAGGCAAGTGCACAGTTTTTGTGCCCTCAATCTTTACCTGGAAAAACTTCGCCTCCTTGCCTGACCCAGAAAAGTTGGAGGGAGCTGCAACACTCTTGGAAAGCTAAATATTGCTGATCATTTGCGTGCCCAAAAATAATTCCTTTCTGTTGAAATAGCTTATGTAAAACAGCACTTCATTAAGACAAGGTGGGGGAGGGGGAGGTAATTTAGTATAGTTATTTATTAATTTTTGTTCTGCTTTAAGCCTATCTATGCAAAGCTCTCATGCAAAAAATTGCCTTTCAGTTTAGCTAAAAATGTAATGGACACTTCTGGGGAAAAAGAAAAGAAAAGAAAAGAAAAGAAAAGAAAAGAAAAGAAAAGAAAAGAAAAGAAAAGAAAAGAAAAAAGAAGAAAAGAAAGCCAATTTTCCTTCACACAAGGAATTGGCTGGTTGTGGGGACAGAGCAGGGGGAGTGAGGGGAACTAAAACAATCTAGCCTGCTTGTACTGTAACCAGACCTGTCAGAGAGCAAAATAAATGTGGTTAAAATTATGATATTTATGAGGTTTGAAGCAGAGAATTTGGGCCCAGGAGAAGCCCAGCAGGGCTGAGGGTTTGGAGGAACTTTCAGGACTCATTTAGATGAGCACACTTCATTTTGTAGTGACTCCTTCCTCACAAACATAGTTCTTCCCCAACCAGGGCTGTCCTCTGCTTCACCACAGTTCACATCTGACTTTCACTACCCCCATGATCACTGATCCTTCACTGGGAGTCAAGTCCTTGTCCATTTCCTTCCTTTCCCTGTGTCCCATTGGGCTTCTTTTCTCCCTCCTCTTAGCACCATTTGTTCTCTAACTCCCTCATTAAATAATCTTTGCCACCCCCTGCAAGCTCATCCTTTCTGACTTCCAGATGGCCCTAAGCATCAGAAGTCCGGCATTAATTCCTTATTTTTGGTATTGTTACTTACAAGTTTTGAGGCCTTGTGTCTTAGGCACTTCCCAGTCCTCACTGTCTCCGAGTGTCCATCCACATGTCCCATTGTAGTAACTGCCAGTCACAGCTGGGGAGTATGTGGGAGGTGGGATACAGAGGAAACTACTTCAAGAAAGCAGCATATGTTGAGTGGGGGGAATAGCCCAACTTTCTGGCCCACTTTTCTGGTTGTTCTTCCTCATACTAAATTTTTCAGGGATGTACTGAGCCTGCATGCTCCTGCCCAACAAATTCTCACCACAATGAACAGGTCCAGGAGATGTCCAACCTTAATTTGAGGATATATCTTCCTTAATATCATTCGGGAAAATGTGGGATGAAATCCCAAGTATGCAGGTGGCACAAGCTGAATACCAAAATGCCTGCCATTTTTGCTATGTGACATATAACTGCTTCTCCATTTGGAGACTTGTCTTTTGATGCCTGCTCTTCCCTGCATGGCTCTTCATCTTTGTCTGACTCTTCAAGGCCAAGTTGGAGCAATCTGGTCAGGTGGAACATGTCCCTGCCCATGGCAAGGGGGGCAGAATGAGGTGATCTTTGAGATCCCTTCCAGCCCAAACCATTCTATGATTCTATGATTCTGACAACTCTCCACTACACAGTAATGTGGCTTTTTCCGTGGCTTGATGTGAAAATAACTTTTAGAGGCCTGAGTGTCCTTTATATGTCCCTAACTTGCAATTTTTCAAGAAATTTTTCTGTTTACCCTTTACCAGCATTTACCCTAAATGTAATTGATGGCCAAAACTGAATCCCATGGTGCTTCCAATAACATAAATACTCTGTTTCTGAAGGGCTATCAGTATAGTAGCTCTCCATTTGTCAAACTGTCCCAATGGATGAGAAGACAGGAACAATCCAAATTAGAGATGGAGTCTGCATAAGTAGAACACTAGTCCAGGAAGAAGTGGGGCAGTGAATTTAATTCTGAAGGAAAAATGGTCCTCTCTCTGGAATTGGAGTTATTGTTTTGTGTTTTAAACTATCCTTCCTCCAACATTTGAAAACAAGATACCAGATAATGAAAAAGTGAAAGAAAAAAGAATGGGATAAAAGAACGAAGGGCGAGACAGCAGTGCCCTGACAGTGTGGGCATGATTCCTTCAAAAGTTGAATTCTTTCTCCGAGAGTAGAGTTCCTTCTTTTAAAGCGGAGTTCCTCCTCCAGCGATGCCCGAAACGCCGGGCCGGGAGAGGCGCGGGAGGTGCCGCTGTCCGCGGTGCTGATCCGCAGGGACGCGGCTACGACGTCTGTCCGTCTGCTAAAATCTCCATTTTACCGAGAGATTTTTTTATTATTAATCTTAGGAAGGGAATTTTTATTATTATTATTGTTTAAGTCTTAATGTGAACACTATTAGTACCAAATAGTCTTTGTATTAAAAAAAAAAAAAAAAAAGGACACACCAGGCACTTGCTACTGAAAGGTGGTGGGCTATAAAGCTGTTGATCATCCAGCAGGATCTCTCTCTTCCTCTCCAAGCCTGCCTCTTAATTTCACTTTTCAGGAAGGCCATAAGCCAGGATTTGTTCTGTATTAGCAGAAGGAGAAAAAGGAAATTAAAAGTGAGAGGAAGTTTGTAGGATACAGAGCTGCTCTTGTCCTGATGGCCAATGTTCTTGGTTGCCAGGGTGAATATTCTGATTCTTTTCTCATGTACAGCAGTGGATTTTATTGTTTTATAAACCAACCACTGTCTTTTCTGATGTAATGTTTGTTGATTTTTCCTTGTAGCATTTCTCTTTCTCTCTCCTACCATTCTATTCCCAACATCGTAGTGACCTTCAGTGCCTCTCAGTATCTAGAGCCTTTAGTGATCTCAAAGTTGTGGTTGTTCAATGTCTTCAAGGTTTAGCTTGGTGTTGCACAAGAAGGTTTAGTTACACAGGAACAATTCAGTCTCTTGCTGATTTCTGTTGTTTCAATCTAGCTACATAAGAATGAGGCTGGACTCGAACAGGTCACAGCCGGAATCAATCCCAAACATCTCTCCAGCAATCAGAACAACCTGCTGGGAGCTGAGTAACAGCTGAATTCTTGGTGAGAGAAATTATAGACATAAAAACAAAATCAAATACACTCCTTGTGCTCATTCAACAACTCAAGGCATATTTATAGGTACTGCTGTACGGCATCTTAAATATCAGAGTTTAAAAAGAAAATGGATCTCTCCTGTTGGGAAAAATAATTTTTCTGTTCTGTTACTTTCACTATCTTTGCCCCTGGTGAAAAAGTGAGAGAAAGACACCAAATTACACACCCATTCAGCCCCTGTCATCACTTCTTTGGGCTGTTTGGATAGTTCTGAGAGGGATCTGTGAAGATAAAGAGATCTGAAGGCCATCTCAAAGTCATTGTTCAGAACTGGAGTAGGAACAGGACAGCTGGGCAGGAATCTGCTCACAAAAAGCTGGGGATTTCTTTCTCTATGAAACTGTCAAGGGCCTACTATGTGAACAGATGAATTTGCAGTCTAGGTCCTAGTTGAATCCCTTCCTTAGACTGGTCCACTCTATTCTCCTTCCTCTGCACCCAAGTCTTGATGTCACTGTAAGGAAAAGCTGAAAAGAAATTTTACCACTGATGAAAATATTCCACCAGAAATATATATCCAGGGAGATATTTCCACCTTATTTTTTCACTTTCACTTTCAAGAAGACAAAATGCTGGAGAATTTTTTTAGATTTTAAGAGGAAGAATATTCTCCCAAAAAGCTCACAGGAACATTGAAAAATGAATCTGCATTCATTATAGAGAGGTGAGGCAGAGAGCGTACAGCCACCAAGGCCTGTGCTCTTAATGGTCTGTGAGAAAAAGCACTGAGCAGCTAATATTATTTGTCTTGGGAACTGTAGTCAGACCTTGGGTGGGAACCAAGCTAAATCAGCAAACTTGCTGTTGGTCCAGGATCAGAATGTGCTAAAATTCTTCTATCACATGCCTGAGATTCGAGTGCTGTGTAATCTCTGTGGCATAGACATCTAGGAACCTCTGTGGATAGCAGATGGCTGCTGAATGGTGAAAGCAGATGACAGATTCTGGGCAGTGCAAAACCAGAAGACCTCAAATTCTGGTAACAAAAGTCAGTTCTTGAGGTTAAATCAAACCAGTCACCTGAGCAGGAGGGAGGCACTCGGCATTACACAAAGCCAACACACTACCAGACATGGGAGGGCTCTTGTAAAAAGCTCCACCTCCCTTCTTCTCCCCAACACACATACACACAGCACTGCCACACACAGTAAAAAATATCAAGGTTATGTGTTTCCTGAAATATGGTTGGCTGAATAAATACACTTACAGAGAACTCTTTGTAAAGCAATAGCAGAATGAGTAACAGTGCATCGCTATCATGGGAAATAAAAAGAAAAGTAACCCAACTGCAATTCAGCCAGAATCATTCCAAACCCCAAAGGTTGGCCTCTTTTTTTTTTTCTTTAATGTGTCTGACATTTTATGGCATCAATAATGCAAACAAAGAGGAAATCATATTTGCAGAACACTAATGCACGGATGTCTAAAGTGAAATACAATACTGATTACTTTTTAAATGAAGCCACCAGGTTTTGATGTGCTGTGGTGGTTAAATTGGTCCATCAAATTTCTTCCAAAGCAAATTCCAGTCCAAAGTAAGTGCTTGACCTTTTCTATAACCTTGGATAGCCTTTTCAGCTGTATTATGATTGGGGGTAATAAATGTTAGTTTGAAGGAATCTTCCTGTTGGGTCAGATTGCAGAAATGCCACAACTCCTTCTGAAGACAAAAGGAAACTACAGACATGTCCCCTCTAGGCAGTCCAAAGCCTACCATGAAAAGCTGTGGGTGAGAGGATGGGTGGGCTCTGAAAGGGGTTTCTAGAAGTCCTGTTGAGATTTTGCCCTTAGGGTTAGCGGTGGATCTGTTCGATACCTGATAGCCTGTCTCTTGTCTAGAACCGCCTACAGATGCCTGCAGAGCAATGACAGTATGAAAATAAGTGTGAGAATAAGAAGGTGTGACAAAAACACACAAAGAAACAAACCTACCCTTCTGCTTCAATTTTTTTTTTGTTTTAGATGCTAGTGGTTTTTTCACAAAGTGAAAAATCTCTGAGATCAGAGATGCATCTTAATAACCACAGAGAGGATCTTCTCTACTCACATAAATGTGAAGAAGCTGTTGTGCTCCTGCCTGGGACATTTCACTGCTCCCCCTACTCCTACATAAAAGACAAAAGGACTTGAGGTCTGGTCTATGCTTCCAACTTGTCAACAGGAGCATTCAGTTCAAGTGCAAAGGGACTTCTTTTGCAATGTCCTCTGACTTGCATTAACTGTGTGAACTTCTTTAATTCATGAAGTTTTGGTTTGGTAAACAGTGTTGATAGTGGCCTGTGGGATAGGATAGGATGGTGGATAGGATTGGATGCCACTATCTCACATCAGCTGGGAGTTTGTCTGCCATTTAGTCCTAGATCACATCTGATCAGAGCATTGTGTGTGGGGATTATATGTCTTGGTGTTAATCAGTGCAAGCAGCTAATTGCCACCGGTTAGCTAGTGCCTTTTAATTAGGACTGTGTTGCTGGATGGATACCTGAAGGGAGCTGTTTGTCACTAGCAAAAATTTTAGCCTTGTGATGTAAACCTCTTTGAGGAATTAAAAAAAAAAATGTAGGCTGGAGCTACTGTCACTTTAGCATGGTAGAAAATCAGTTTCAGCAGAACTGGCCTGGATGAGGTTAGAGTCATGCTTTGCTGGGGTCAAAAATGATAGTGGCTGCTCCCCAACCCTTCCTCCTGTGCAGAAGGGTGGGACACTGTGGGCTTCAGCTGGGATTTACAGGAGATACCCCACATGCATTACAATGAGCTTTGCTGTAAAATTCACTGCACAGAGGTTAATCTAGATGTCAACACTGCCTGACAGCAGTGAAATTACTCCGGGGCAGTGCTCCTTCTGAAGTCTTAATATAACAGTCAATTCCATCCTGCCTGCAGGAAATGAAAGTTTTCTGCTTTGTGTGCGGAATCATCCGGCGCCAATTTTCTCACTGTTTGAAGTCCAAACTGTTTGTGGTCTTGGGATTCACCTCACATTAAGACTTTCACTTCATTTAAAAACTCTCCTAGTCAAGTCCTGAGAACTGCAAGGACAGGAGCTGTGCAGGGAGAAAAAGAAGAGGGCATGGGGGGAGAAATCTTATCTCACCTACCACATCAAAATCAAACACCTCCACCAGCTCTCTGTGCTCTGTAAAGGGAGTGAATGAAGAAACTCAGCTATCTGAGTATCAAGCAGCAAAGACTGAGGAGCTGGAAGCCAGCAGAGAGCGAGAGAAAACGTGCAAGACATTTGGACCTCCCAGAGCTATGATTTTCTTTAGAGGTATTTCAGTCCTTCCCTGCTGGGACCTTGTCCTAAGCAGCCAGTAGTTCAGCAGTTAAACTCTTCCTCAGAACAACTGTTCCAGTTTTCAGCTGTGGGATCAGTCGCTTGTGCTGGGTGGCAGATCAGTTCCTATGGGGGACTCCTGACAGTGTGAGGAAGCGACGGTTAGATTTTTTGTGCCTCCTTTCCCCTTGGAGAGATGCTAAAATTGTGGGACTAGCAGAAGGGAGAAGGAACTCATGGTCATTCCTTTAGTCTGAAAACAGCTGTCAGATTGGGTCTGTGAGAAACTGAAGGCATTGAGATGAAACCAACCTACCAGCTCACTTAACCCTTGAAGAAAGCTGGAATATTTTGTCCTTCCTTCTCTTTGGTCTCTGATCTCTTTCCTCAGTTCAGTTTTTCAAAGTTTCAAGCAATAGGAGTCCAATCACTTCTCTCAGGGAGCTGTTTCATGGCTCAGTGGTGTACTGGAAAGGAATAAGAGGCACAGGAGAGATGGAATGCTCCTGCATTCCTCTCAGAGCAGTGACTGACGTCTCTGCCTGTGTCAGTTATGACACTGCCAGCCAGAACAGATGTTTTTAAAACACCTATTTTCTCAGGCTTGAAACTTAATATCCCTGCTTGCAAGGAGAGGGGGAAAGGGAAAAGAACTTTTAGGACTTAGCACCTACTTAAATATAAAATGGGTACTGACACAAGAGTCGCATTGGTGCAGAAGTGGAGAAGGTACCTTAGAGCTAAGCAAGTCTGTGCACTCCTGGAATGCAGTGCTGAGACGGAAATTTTCTCTTTTTCTATTTTTGGTATTCATTTGGAGACAGCAGTGTTGTGACAAGGCTCCATGACCTCAACATCCATCAGAAAGCCACTGCATGTGAATGGAGAACAAGCCTTTTGGGATGTGCCAAGACATGCCTGTGCCTGTGAGTCCCATAGCAAAAGAGCCAACCCTGTTGATGCTCAGAGCTTTCCAGCTGTCAGAGGAGCTATCACAGCATGATATCACAGCCAGGATCTCATTTATTCCCCTTGCTTATCCTCATCATTGACTTACAACCAGAGAACACCTAGAGCTGTAAAAAACATTGGGTATGAGCCATGGCTTTAGTAGTTCAGCTGAATCCTGGCCAGAACAGGAAAAGATGTAGATACTTCCTGAGGAGGGAGGAAATTATAAAGATTAAAAAAACTTCTTAAGACAACATCCTGAACACAATATTGTCTCCACACAGAGTGGCACATGAATGCCACCTGATCAAGTGTTTAGAGCTACCTCTGGGTTTGGGGGGTTGTGGTGATCCACATCTGCATTCTTCAACACATATCCTGAACTCAAGGAAACCTATACATTTGAGTTCTGGGAAATAAGAGCCTTTCACGTGAAAGGAAACAGCTCATTTAGTGTTATACTTCTGTCTGTGCCCTTGAAAAAGCATAATTTTTCAGACCTTCTTTTAGTTGCATTTTCTTGGAGGGAAAAACAAACAAACAAACAAACAAAACCAGAAAAGCAAAAACCCTAGTGATTTGGTTTTCCGCCTGCATAAATGGTCCCTTGATTTTATCGGTTTCTGCCTCCTTTTTAAACCAGTATTTGTCCAGTGTTATAGCTAACTTTTCCTGGAGCTCCAGCACATTGCTATTTTCATTTGGTTTTGCTTGTACCCACTGTGCTACTTAAAATTCTACACCACACTCCCCAAATCTGTCTCGATTTCCCAACCCAAGATACTCACTTGCCTTCTAAAACCCGCCTTTCCCTTTTCTTGGCTCTTTTATTTCCCCACTTATTTTCTCACCTTGTTCCACCCACTCCTGGGGACAAGCAAACAGCTCAAAGGTAATGATGTCTCCCAAGCAAGCAGCCTCTCTGAAGACATTCCAGAGTTTCCACATTTTTCTGTGTAGCACAGTTCCCAGAGTCACCTGTCTGCAATTCAACACCCTCCAGATCCAAGGACAGGCCTGAAATGATGCAGCTCAGACTTTTTCTCCCCCAAACACGTGCATTGAGGAACATTTAAAAAGACCAGATGGGCAAGTTTTCAGGAGACAGGATGGATTTTCAGTCTGACTGATCATTTTATGTCTTCCCTTTGCTACATTTGAGCTTTTGTCTTGCAACCTGACAGACTGGAGTGGAAGGACAAGTAACCGCTGGAGAAGACAAGACAGGTCACTGATGAGGCCCTGGGGCTGGAGCCACATTTACTCCCCACAGTTTGCAGCCCTTGTACACAATTTCCATTCGTACCATGCACCAATATAGCACCTTCACCTCCAAGAAAGCATCATTGCAATGACACCCTTGGGTGACTGAGTTGGTGCAATCAATTCTAATTTTTGGGGAGCAGGGCACAGCTGGAACAGGGAAGACCCCATGCCCCCTTCTCAGCTGTATTCAGACTAGTGTTCCTTCCAGCTCCCTGTCACAAGCCCCTTGAGAAAACTGCAGATGGAAGAGGTTGGGTGGTGGGAATGTCTGCTGGATGTGATGGGAATTAGGCCTGGCTTGCCCCAGAGCTGCGTGAGACTTGTTGAGGTTCTCTGGCAGCAGGAATAGCTCTCTGCTCTTAGTAGAGGCAAGGCGTTGGGAAGTATCTCTCCTAGAAATAGAGACGAAGCATGAACTCATTTCTCTTTGACTCTAAACACTCAGATGTTGGTACTCTGTGAGAGTTTCCCCCAAACTCTGCTCTTCTTCCTCCCCTCACACACACAGTGGGGCCACCCCAGAGCCCATTTTCCTACAGAGAAGATCAGCATCACCCATGCTGATGGGCAGCTCCACTTCTGGTCCAGGAAAGGTACTTCTGGAAATGAGGTCTCAGAGTGTCCATCAGGAATGCAGCACAGCTGCTTTCCCTCTTCCCATCCAAAACTGTCATGCCAAAAAGGGATGCAACACTTTTCATCATGTCTTTGAACACAAAACCATCTCCTCCTTCCCCTTGACAAACCTCCATCCAGCACTGACAGGCCAAGGGGCCTAGAGCAGCAACAGGGCAGATGTCACACCGCAGAACTGCAGCTTATCCAGCTCTTCTGAGTAATTGTTCACAATTAACCTTGACAAAAGGACCTTTTTCCAAGGCAGTTACTGCACATGGTGGGGCTAGCAGTGAAGCAGGCAGGTTTCACATCTGAGACACTTCACATCTTCTGGGGACCCAGGAACTTCCCTCACAGACCAGCTATTCCTAAACATGCAGCACCAAGGCTCGGTGTCACGCCCGGCTCCTGAGCTCACCTCGCTGTGACTGTACAGAGAGATGGTGAAGGGACAGGTGATGGTGCTGGGGAGCAGGGGAAGGAGGAAAGAGGGAAGGGAGGATGTAGCTGCTATGCAGAATGGTGACAAGGGAATCTCATCCACCTGGAACAGTGTGTCTGTAGGTGATTTGATAGTGTAAAAGCCTGTGACATTGACCAAAAAAGAAATGAGAGCATGACAGCGAGAGAGAGGGGTGGATAAAATTGTGGCCTTGCACAATCTGACGCAGTGCCTGGGAGCCACAAGAGCCAGAAGCCACTTGGAGTAAGAGACAGGCAGCCCCGGGAAAGGGTTTTGTTTTGGAGATGCTGGGCAATTAACAGCCATTCCTTGTTCTTCCCCTGTGCAGAATATCAATTCCTTTTAGCCAAAGCAGCCTGCACACAAAGGGAGCCAGGCCAGGGCAGGCAAATTTTCAAGCAATCTTTTTCACTTACAAAGTTGGACCTAAGTAGGCAGGTGAGGAAAACCGGATGTCCTCTCCCACAGGAGGGAGATCCTGCTGTGGAGGCATGGTTTGGTACGCTGTTCCTGTGTGCAGACTCCGTGTGCTGGTCCACACCCTTGTCCACGACCATGCCATCACTGGTGTCCATGCTGTGGAGCAGCTGGTGCCTGTTTAGTGGCAGTCTGTCCAGCCTCCACTGGCACGAGTCTGTCCCACTAGGCCAGATCTCTCTAATATGCAGAGGAAGGTTATGTCCTTACTCCCACATGGTTACTGCCTCCCATCATGTCCCACTCCAGGGTTCTACTGCTCATTAAACAAGCACAGAATAAACCCCTGGCCACTGTTGCCACCACAATGCTCCTTGTAGCAATACCCCCTGCCTCTGTCTAAAACCATAAGTCAGGTCATGCAAGAGCCATGGGTGAGAGTTATAGACTGCCAGGAAACATGGGTAATGAGGAAAGGATGCAAAATCTTCTTTTCCAATGCAAGACATAAGCAGAGTCACCTATCTCCCCTTTCATCCTGGCCACGAATACTACTCTGGCCATGGGGAAGGAGCCAAGGTCCCTTCTCCATCTCCTTTTCCCCATCTGCATTTCCTTCCAGGAAAGTGCCACGTCCAAGCAGGCTATTTTTGTGCTGGCAGTTATTGCCTTCTCAAAATTGCCTTGACAATGTCTGTGCCACCCGCTCCCTGCCTCCTGAGAGCAGCTGCCAAGCTGAGGTTCCCCCTTGTCCTCCATTAGCCACATGAAAAAAAGACCCAGAAAGGTTTTATATTCTCGGCCCAGTCTGGGCAGGCAGGATGCAATGTCTGACTCAGTGTTTCCCCAGGTCGGGATCATTTCCCGCTCCAGGGAGATGGGTAGTAGGGAGGATGCTGCTGTTTCTCCCTCGCTGTCCCCACCACCCCCTGTTGCTGCCTGTCAGGCCTTTCTCCTCATTGAGATGCAAGGCTGGCCACTGTGGCCATCCGCTGAGCCGTCTGCTCCTGAAGGCACCTTCCCCTCCTTCCCCCCTCCTCCCGGGGCTGCCTGTGGAGCTATTCTTCAGCCTCTGCATTTCACAACAGCTCAAAGGCAGATGCATCAATCCTTTCAGGGGATGGGGACGTGAGGAGAATGGCAAGGGAGCTGCAGGCAGGTGTTGGTAGGTTCCCAGCCATCTCACAAGCCTTGTCCCCCTCCCTGTCCCCCGCTGGCTTGTGCCTGAGGCTTGGACTGAGGCATGGGGCAGGAACAGGGAAGGGAAGAGGATAGGGAGGAAGAGCGCTGGGATATGCTGACCCTATAGACATGCCCAGCTGGGTTGCAGGCATGTTCCCAGCTGTCTGCATCCTGTAGCCTTAGAAAGGGGAGCAGGGATCCAACTCTGCTCGCTAAAGGTTCACACCAGGGACCATTTTGGCCCTGGTGCAGACAGCTGAGGGAGGGGGAACAACTCCATGGTTGCTAGCAACCACGAAGGGTGGGGAGGAGTGAGGTTGTTCCTCCCAAAGTGATCGCCTGCGCTGGATGCACTGGATGCACTGGGCAAACAGCACTCCTGTCTCACACACTGGAATGGGTTGGGGATGAGTCAGGACTGGGCCTCCAGGACCCCCCACCCAACTCCTGTGCGCAGCCGCTTTGGTCCCGCTGCTCTCCCAGCACTGGCAGCAGCTGGCACGGGGCAGAGGGAGGGCTGGGCCAGGCAAACTTGCAGTCTGCGGGAGGGCAGCTGGTTCCCGGTGTGTGTTTTACCCGTAGGTGTCACAATCCTTTGACTGTGTGTTCGAAAGCATTGAGTCTATACATTTAAGAATCAGCAAATTAGAAAAATTGTCCTGAAATGTTGGAGGGAGGAAAAAGGCAGGAAGGCAGAGAGGGACAGGGAGGGCCTGAGAGGAAGGGATGGAAGGGGTTGGTAAAAGAGAGTTCACGCAGGGGCACTGCCCTGGCTTTGCGCCCATCACCTGTGGGCTGGAAAGGAGGGAGGGAGGCAAGGACGAAAAGGGAGGACTGATTTCACACATTCAGTGCATATCATACAACCAGGGCAAGGTTTTCTTCCTGGGGCTCCTACCCAGGATGGCATTGCTGCCATAGCCAGTCTAGAGCCCTGCCCAGCAGCCCGAACCGTACTCACAGCAGGGTTACAATTCACTGCTTCATTGCTCGGGGGAAAGATACCTTCTCCTTTCTTTCTGTCTTTTTTTTTTTTAATTATATATATATTTTTAAGTACTTTTTCTCCCTTTTTTGTTTCTTTTTTTTTTTATAGTCTTACAATTTTCTGTAACAGCAGCTTCTTTCTGTATTGGTGTGGAAGTTATATATAGAGAGATATCTATAAATATATATAAGCCAAACTGCCTTACAGGTTGTTGTTCTCTGGGATTTTTGTTGGTTTGCTTTTTGTTTTGCTTTTTTTGTTTTTTTTTTCAGTGTTGTATGTGTAGCAGGCACTTGAGTTTATATGAAGATGTTTGCTTGGGAGCTGAGGGGCAAAGGACTTGGGAGGGGGAGAGGGAA
The DNA here is from genome assembly GCF_001604755.1 of Lepidothrix coronata. NCBI lineage: Eukaryota > Metazoa > Chordata > Aves > Passeriformes > Pipridae > Lepidothrix > Lepidothrix coronata. The sequence goes on from NW_016690191.1 coordinate 4,493,094, forward strand.
GGAAGGATGGAAGGAAGGAGCAGGGACTTCCAACAAGTGGCCACTGCTAGCCAAGGATGTCCAGGTAGATTGGTGTGGCCTTGCCCAGAGCATGAAGGATCTTGTAGATCTCCTTGATGTTGAGCCGTTGCTGAGGTTCTCTCTGCCAGCAGCCCAACATGATGTCGTAAACCTCCTTGGGGCAGACTCGAGGCCTTTCCAAAACTCGGCCTTGGGTAATGCACTCAATTACCTAAAAAAAAGAAAAAAAATAGACATTGAACACCAGCTGGGCAGTTTCTGGAACATCTCCTGTCCCAGCTACTGCTTGGTTGATGTGGTACCATTTAGTGAATGGGAGCACTGAGAAGCCAAGAGGTCTGCAGATCCTCAATGTTCACCTGTTTGTGTGTTGTTAATTATAATTTTGCAGTGAAAAGTTTTTCTTCAGCTGGAGTTTTTTCAGATCTCAAAAACCTTCTCCATCTGTCACTTACCAACCTCAATGCGCTCTCCAAACAGGAGTTCACATACAAATGAAATGGAATTTTAACTTATGATGTCAGTTTTTCCTGCTAAATGAAGAAGGAAAAAAAGTCTTAAAATCCCCAAAGTAAAGTAATATTTTGCACAGCTGAAATTATATTTTTCTTGCCTGAAAAACAAGAGTCCTTTCCATTGCAAAGCCCAGGAGAGTTTTACAAGGAAGAATTCAGAGCATCTTTTCCTATATACTTCTCCAAGGGCAGCTTTGCCTCATTTTGACATAGAAAAGCAACTAAAAGAATAAAATTTCATATCAAATCTCATCTGTGATATAGAAAAAAAGTCTGCAGTGCTATCACTCTATTTTGGGTCAGGCCAGTGCTGCTAATGAGAAAAATATGAGCTCTTGGATAAGATCGAAGTCTCTCTAGAAGGATGCCATTGGAAAGAACTCCCCTAAGTATTTGTTTGTGTTTTGTTTACAGGATGCATGCAAAGGGAAGGGATGATTTGTCAGAGAGCTGCTATTACTGTCTGCCCTCCTTGGCTGGGGTTGATGAGTCCCAGCATTGCAGTCTGCAAGTGACCTGCCACACTCTGCAGATAAACACCACTCCCAAGCAGTGTGCTGAGGGGAGCCACCCAGCAAGGGGTGTTTGGAATTTATCATTTATGAACAGTAATGGTCCTTCCACAGAGCTCAAGGGATACTTATCACTTTGCTGTTTGCATATAAATATAGAAGGGAGAGATTAGGACCTGCTGAAAGGAAGCGAGGAAGACACAGCATGCAGAGAAGTCTGCATTGCCACAGAGCTGCTGGCTGAGGACTTGTGGGAGGAGGTGAGTTATGTTTTCTTACCAGACATCTTGGACATGCACAGGAGCCCTGTGGTGGGCTCTTTCTGTCCAGGGTAAAGTTAATGGGCTGGCTGAGTTGTGCCCTGCCTTGTTCCTCTGCTCAGGTAGGGTCTCTTCCAGCCTTGAAAATAACTGCTGAAAATGTCCTGGGGATATGAGGCCACACAGATGGCACAGGAGGGAGTGGGCATCCCAGCCTTGCTAATGCCAGCACCCAGCAGCAGCAATGCTTGGCCAGCCTGGTGCCTGCTCGTGGTCCAGTCCTGGCAGCTGGGACCTCGGCACAGGCTCATTAATCTGCCTCTCTGTGGGGCTCTGCCACTGCAGCTGGACTGCCACAGAGACTTGCTCTGATGCCACACCATCCAGGAGCTGGTGGAGGTGCCAGTCCTCTGCAGCCACACAGGCTCTGCCCATCTCTCCACAAATGGTGAAAAACAAGCCAGATGAGAGCTAATGTGGCTCCCTCCCACCAGGATACTCTGGTCTGGGGTGGGAGCCATCAGTAATCAGAAAGAAGTGGTGACATTTTATCCCAGGGATGGTAGCAAAACAATACAGCCGCATCTGTGCAGATGTTCACCAGCCCTCCCCTCAAGATTAAGGCTGGTTATTCTCAGTCCTACTGCCCTGCAGAGGAAACTGAGGCAGAAGGCATGGGCACAGAGGAGCTGTCACATTCCAGCGTGCTTATCACCCAAGTACGAGCTACATGTGCTCATTTGTGTGTGTTTGTATTTACTCTCACAGGGAAATGCAAGAGCAGCTCATTAAATAGCGTGACAAATAACTTCTGTCGCTGTCGATTCCATTGTTTGTGTCTCTAAAATGTTTGCGTGTGCTACTTTGGGATATACAGTCAGGCCCCATTGAGCACACGAATGGGCAAGTATTAGAGCTGTAAAGCAACACCTTGGATTTGCCATCTCTGCAACTCACTTAATTAAGGGATCTGTATCCAGAAAGCAGAAAATGCACATTTCTCATTACAAAAGGTGAAATTTCTGAAATCCATTAGATACACAGTAGGATAAAAATGTGCAAGGTTCCCACACACTGCTATGTCAATGCATCTTTTTCCTCTTCTATAATACCCCCTGCTATTCTGAGCAAAAATCTTCCAACGCATTTCTGCTGATGTGCCTCAAACCTCAGCGCTGACACCCCGCTAATCCCAGCCAGCCTTCCCTCAACGTTTTTACAGTGCATCCCCATATTACTGGGCTGCAACTTTTGCTAGTCAAAGAAATAAGAAGGACAAACCAGCTCCTTGGGTTTCACCCTCAGTGAACTGGGGCAAACCACGTAAGAGATATCCTGATGGCAAAAAGCCCCATGCAAATGTTCAATATGCAATATAACAATTAGCCTTAAAACGATTTCTCACAAACTGGAGACTGCAGTAAGAGCCTCATACACAAAAGGAGAAAGCAGAGGAAATTCAGGGCATGACAGTAACTCAGATCCCAGAAGTAATCTTGGTATCCCCAGTTCTGGCAGCACCCTGACAGTTTATCAGATACGACAGAGGTATGTCAGCAACTTAGAAAGGAGAGGCTGAGGATGGGCCAGTATATGGCTTTTGCAGAGCACTTTGATTCCTGCAAGCCTCAGTTTTCCCTGAGATCTTATATGGAGATAATGACACTTATCCTATGTCATCACCATTGGAGTGCCAAAGAGGGGACCACTCACATAGAAACTGCTTTGCAAACAACCTGGAAAGGAGAGATGGCAAAAAAGTACAGTTTTCAGCTGTCTCAGCACTGTTGTACCTCTGTGTTTGAGAGCTGGAACCAGGGCTGCTTCCCATACGTGAAGATCTCCCAGAGGATCACCCCGAAGCTCCAGACATCACTCTCTGTTGTGAACTTCCTGTACATGATGCTCTCTGGAGGCATCCAGCGGATAGGCAGCATGGTGTGTCCTCCAACCTGAGTGAGGGCAAAGGCACACGGAAATCTGAGTGGTGGGAGCCCTGAGGAGCGGGTCAGCCCTGACATGATGTGGACCAACTCAGGACCTGAGCTGTTCCAAAAAGCTGGGCTGGCTGCTGCCTCCCCAACCACTCATGGGTTTACCCACCAATCCCACCTGGTTAACATGACAGATAGGGAGTGAAAGGTATCAAGATAAATGATGTCTTCTCCACCCAAAATGGCCTTGTAAAGAAGTCAGATGCAAAATGTCAAGAACATACTCCAGCCCTACAGTCTGCTGAACCCAGGCACACAGGAAGAAACAAGTGTCCAGCAAAGCATTGCAGGGCCTCAGTGCTCCAAGGCACCCGCCAGAAGTACAGAGTGAGGTCTGTCCCTCTTCAGAAAGGTTCTCTAAAACCCTTCCACAGCCATCTGTGCATCACCTAATTGCATGAAAGGTTTTGTGCTCATAAAACTGTGCTACAGGCCTTTTCAGAGAGTGCTTTGAATATGTAAATGACTGAAGGACCGCACTGCAAAAAGGTGGTCTGTTGGTAAAAAAAGGCTCTAACAGGCAGGGATATGCCCAGCATTTAATGGAGGAGGGAAATCCAGCCCCTTTGGAGAGTTTGGAAATGGAAGATCCCATGGGTGTATAAAAATGGTGTATGCCAAGCCAGGGAAGGGTACTTTCCCAGGTAAGGCTCAACCCTTCTCTAAGGCACATGAATCCAGCAGGTGTACAGGAGGCTTGCAGGACACATGCAAACAGTTCTAGAGTAGATGGATTTACCTGCGGATTCACTAGAGATTCCTAAACAAGCGTCTCTGAGCAGGACAAGTTTTTCTCTGTTCTGTCCTTCTGCTAAGAAGATCCATCTGTGGGGAAACAGCTAATTGCTACAACCAGCTGGTGCTGGAAGCAGCAGGGCTGTAGGTCTCCGGCACTCATTTCTGCTGAGGGTAAAGTACCCAAGGTTTTAGTGGAGATGAGAAAAAGTGCTTTCGTGGTGCTGCTTGGAAGGCTGCTTGTCTCATTACAGACACCAAAAAAGCAAGTGCTGATAACTTTGTAGCACTGCAGCTGAATCAAACAGGCAGAAATCTCTCTGGTCCCATGAAGGGTGAGGGAAGAAGGTATCTGCTGTCTAGGATTCCAGCATATGTGTGGCTATTCAAAGTAATGAGACTGTTGTGCTCACTCAGATGAAAACATTTCTTGTACAAACAAGAGCTCTCCTGTGAGCTGCCAGTTTTTCCACAGGTTTCGTTGACTGATTAAAGCAGAACTAGTGGGGGGAAGGGTCAGTACAGAGACACTGCAGCGTTTGGAAGCAAGAGGAAGGTGTGTTGGAATAGGGTGTGAAAGTGGTAGGATGCTCAGCTGGCTTTCTGTACAGAGGGGCTCAGACTTCTCCGGGGTTTGACAGAATTTAGACTCAGTTTTGCAATGTTGTAGTCAGAGGACTGCAGACCAACCTTCTTCCTTACTCTGAAATAGACCCTCCTCAAAAAAGAGAAGGAGTTTGAAAAGTCTCAGGAAGATCTTTCTTCCTAAGTGCAGATGCCTGAAGACAAAAAGCTCATTGCAGCTCTACACCTCCTATTTAGAGATGGCTGGGCTGGTGTGTTCTCAGCTTGCTGCTCTGAACTCCCAGGAATGTTCTGAAGTAATGGAAATGGAAATATGCTTTTCTTTGTTTGTTCCTTTGAAACCCTGGCTGCAATTTCAGCTCTTTCCTGCATTCCCAGCTTTTACAAGTTGCTTTCCCTTCTTGTGAAGGGCTCTGAGGAAACATTATCAGCAGAACAGGACATACATCAAACTTGATTGTGGCAAAAACTGTTTTGCGCTAATGCTTATTTTATTCTTCTTTAAGTAGCGCTAAGTCCTCAGTTTTCCAGCAATCTCAAGATGATTTACGTATTGCAAACCATTTGCAATATCCTGAACCTTGCAGGATCATTTGTGATTACAGGTAGCACAAAGTAGTAAGCACAGTTAGCTTTTGAACAGGTTCAGAATGTATGAAACAGGTCCTCAGCTTACACAGTGTTGCAGCAGTACTGCTCAAATGGGAGGGCCCTGATTTACACCACCATCTGGCCCTGAAAGCATTGCAGAGAAGCCAGTAGTCCCATCTCAGTTCTAGTAAGCCAAAATAAAGTTAAGGTCTTCGGTCTGTTCTAGACACATCCTGGTGAAGAACTGCCAACAAAGTGACATAGACAGTCAACAATATTTCCAAGGATGTGACGACACAACCTTGGCATAGCTCATACAGTGGAGTCTAGGGACTGCCAAAGCTTTCCTCCCAGCCATGTGTGTCATGTGAGAAAGCTTTTACTAAAAATTAATCTGGTAATAATTAATAATTAAATTAATTTTGGGAAAAAAAACCTAAACAAGCGAGCAACGCCCAGAAATGTGTGGATCCCAAAACATGGCCCAACTATGCTCAGTGATAAGATGTTCCTTGCAGAGGTATCCCTTGCATCTCAAAGAGGGAACCACATTTTTGAGAGCAAATGTTAAGCCTTGCATTTACTAGCTATAAGCAGAACAGGCATCAATTAAACTCTACTATAAAACCACTCCAATGTCTAGCCTAGCACATAAGGCTGACTATTACATTTTAAAAAATCACCTTTGCCTATCCTTTACTGCTTCCCTTGCAAACTGATTAGGATTAAAATTCCCATTTCACAGATGAGAAAGCAGATGCAGAAAGGCAGGGAAAGGCCCTGCTCTGAATCTGTGTAGCCAGTGAATGCCAAGTCAAGTCTTCCTGGTCTGCAGTCAGCCATACCCTGTTATTTGCTGATGTAGCAAAATGATTTAGAGTTGAGCATAGAGGGATTGTGCTATTGATGCCACAGGAAGCCGAGTGTGTCCAAGGTGACAGAAATCCTTTGCATAACATGTAGTGGCTGTGAGCTGTGTTTTGCCACTGTAGACTTGCACGTGATTCCCACAGCTACATAACTGTTTTACAGGACCAGCCATTGCCAGAAGCATAAAAGCAAAATGATGCTATTAAATCAGGCTAAAAAAAAAGGATGCTCTTTTTTTATTTTGCAAAGCCAGTTTATAAGGCATGTCCTTGGCTTTGGAAAGAATAATTACCATGTCTTCAGGGAGAAGGTGAAAGTTTGTTTTAGTCAAACCTCTGCTTTCTCAGAGATGGGCCTGGCAGGTTTCAGAAATTAGTGACCATGCAGGACTGGTGTTTGTTAGGGGCATGCTACTTCTGAGACTTCTCTAAAACAGCTATGTCATCTTCCCACCCCATCTTCTCTTTTTCTCTGGAATCCAGGGATGGAGGAGCCCACCCATCACATCGGCTCATCTTCTAAAGACCCTTAAGGGTAAAATGTTCTGAAACAGTGGCATTGCAACATCATCCCTGGAGACATTCCACAGCCTGGAAGAGGGTTTTGCTTGAAAGCAAATAAGACAAGTAAATCCTCTTCTGTTCCTCTCTTAAAATCCTATGATGCTGCCAAGCTGCCCTTTCTCCCTGTTATCTCAATGCTTCATAGACCTGCAGACTGGCCTCTTTATCCCATTGCCATGGTTGTCTAGCTTTGCTTGACATTTTTAGCTCTCTAACTTTCTCTCCCTAGATCAACTTCCCATGCCCACATTGACATGCTATTCCCACTGCTTTGCTCTTTCTGTTCACAGTGCTATCCTGGTAATAAATAGAGCAATCAGTGCACATCCTCTGAGCAGTCAAAGTTTTCTTCTTCTCTCTCCATTTCAAGATCACGTTATCACCTACTCGTTTCCACCCCTTTCTGATGGATGCTCCCAAGTGCATGACCTGGGCTACAGCCACATGTTTCTGATACTCCAGGGCATCTGGCCTCTGCTCTGAAGCCTCATTACATACCCAAGCCCATAGTCTTGCAAGACAGCCAGTCACTCCCTCTGAGCAGCTTATTGCTGTATTAGATATGAACCTCAGGGAGCTGGGGGAGGTTCATGAAAGGCCAGTGTTAATGGCCATTAGGGAGAAAGATAATTACTTAATGCTAGTACAGCACTTTGAGGATGTAAAGCTATATAAGTGCTATGTACAAGTAGTATTATAAGGCTTGAGGTTTGTCTGCTACCAAGGAAAGCTGGTGTCTGGGGGGAAAATTCTCCTTGTCCCAGCTTTCTGAATGACATTCAGCTGATTAGGAAAGGAAAAGATGACATGTTATCCCCAGTGAGTTTGACAGCACAGCAGCAGGTAGTAGAACAGCAGTGTTCAGAAAAGACTGTGCAATATATCCACAGTTTAAGCCACTAACAGAGATACAGAGGAAATCAAAACCAGAGTAGGGTGAAAAAACCTCATGAGAACTTAGGACTGGTGGAAGTTGCATATTAAAGGCAACTTTTGGTGGGAAGACATGTTTTCCTCCTCCCAGCCCTTATACTGGGGGCAGGGCTGTAGCCCAAAATAGCATTTAGAGGGGAACTACTAAGCCATTCACTCCATGCCTACAGCTGAAAGTTCCTTCACTGATCTCAGCTAAAACCAGGATTTGGTCTCTGGCATACTCTCAGGCTGTGTTTTATTTTCCTTTCTGTGCAGTTTTTTTCCCCAATGTTGAGATAAAATTTAAAAAAAAAATAAATCAGTGCTTTTTTTTCCTTAGTCATTCGACGTTTCCTTTCCGAAGTCATTTGACACCTTTCTTCCTGTTCCTGGCATACTTGACGGAGGCTCTGCTCCTACTCCTGCCTAGGAAAGGCCACAACAACCACTGTAGGTGGATTTGTACGGCAAAACATTATTTGAACTTCCCGTTTATGTGCAGGAAGTGGAGACATTTGAGTTTGTACAGAATCACGCAGCAGTAGTGGAGACCTTGGCACCATTCCTCTCCAGGAAAATCCACTCAACATCCAATCCACTCAACCTAGTGATAAGACACACGTTCTCTGATTGCCATCTCCATTCCTGCTGCTGTAGGTAGGGATGACCTGGGATTTTCTTTAATTGCAGACCTGGCTGCCATCCCAGGCTGGGCTGCACTAGAACATATGTCCTTTAGACCTCAGCACTAGGAGCTGGGTGATCCCTGGAATATACTCAGCTCTGAGGCTTCCCCCAGCAGCCAGATGTATGTTCCCATCAGGACACACTGATTCCTGCTGTGGGCAGGATGTGCAGTAATTCAGCACTTCTGGACAGCCTTGTATGAATAAGAGCCACAGGTGGCTGGGTCACCCGAGAGGACGCAAGGGCAAAAAAAAAAAAGCAATGAAAGCAGAAGCAGGAAAAGCTCCTCTGTTTGTCTAAGTTGAGCTCCTAGAGAAGAACAAACAACCAACAAAACTGCTGTAGATCGTGCTTTTGTGAGTCAATGCTTGTCAGTTCAGGCTGGGGCACAAGAAGGTGGTTCTCAGGGGCGATGTAAAGGGCAGCACATGCTCATGGCTGAGGATCCAGGAGGAAACACTCCTTCCCTGCCTTCAGCCTGGATCCAGCAGCACTGAGAAACGTTTCCCTATCAGATGTGCCAGTATTTTGTATCTGTGAGTCCTGACAGATTCCTGCACACCTTTTGCAAAGCAGAGGGATCAACTCTGACATGCCAGACAGAGCTGAGCTTTGCTGACTCTTAGCTGTCCAGCACTTCCTAGTTTTAACTGTCACCTTACTAGGCTCTCAAGTATCCAAGTAGTTTAGATCAGAGGTAGCTGAATTTAACTGCAAGTTGTGACTGGATATGATTCCCAAGTGCTTTATCTGTAATTTCCTTTCAGCTTATCCAGAAAGAACGGTGCTTGCTATATCTGAGACTGAACCATTGCCAGAATTACTCTGGCCTTCAAAAATCCCCAAGGTGCTCTCCTGTCTGAAAGGCATCATGCTTTATGGCCATACCAGCCCCAGGGTGAGCCTCTTCTGAGTGATTCAAAAGCCATCATAGCCCTGTCCTTGCCTTCACCTCTCGTGCCTTTGCGGTCGCTGCTGTCATAGCCAGTGCTGAATGTGAGTTTAAACACGGTCAGCAAACAAAAAAAAGCTTCCATCAAACTTTTCAACTTATCTGAAAATAAGCTGTGTCCTCACCATGCCCCACTCTCTGGGAATGGCAGATATGATCTTCTCCCAATTCTCACTGGCTACACCAACCATCTCCTCCATTGCAGTGGCAGTGCCACAGCATAAGGCTGGCTGCATCCCTGCATGCCAGTGACTGAAGACATCTCACAGCAATTTTCAATGGATTTTGGAGACTTACAGAATGAATGAAGCAACCTGGAGCTGTTTCTCCCTACTCGCATGGAGCTGCGCCAGGTGTCTCAGCCTTGCCCAAAGAAGGGGAGATGCTGTTTTCCTGCTGGCAGAAGGGAGTGGGTTTGATTTGCCCAGAGAGAGAATGGGGAAAGGAACTAACCATTCCTGCCATGAGGTGATGTAAGGAGCTATGTGGACTTGCTCAGGAAGAAGAAAGACTGACCAGGAAGCATTAATGTGGAACTGAGAAAGGGGTGAGAGCTTCCTGCTGTCAGTAGGACTGTTTGGCAAGGGACTGTTTGTTCCCCCTAGATGCACATACTGTGTTTAAACATGATTCTAAAAATAAAGCCTGCCATTGACATTGTTTTTCCTTACTTCATTTAACAATCTAGTTGCTTTATTACCTGTAATTCTGAATCACGTTGAATCAAGCAGTGTAATTTGCAAGCAGGGACAGTGGCCTTCCCCCCCTCATCTCTGCTCCACTGAGCCTGTTTTAATCCCACGGTTTTCAGCATTCCTAATGAGCCATTAACAAGCTGACAATTACTTATGCAAATGAGGGGGCAGACACGGAGGGGTGGCTGTAGCTAGAGGTAAATTCTGCTGTCTCAAAACGGTCTGAGATAAATCACTATTGCTCTAAGAGTTGCCTGTGCCCAAGAGTCTTCTCAGTTATATTATCTACTGCCTAAAAATGCCAGAGGTAATGCAGAGGATGGTTAAGAAAAGGGAAACAGAGGAGTAATCACACCTACATTTTTAATTATATTTGCCAATAATCTGTTTGGTGTACACCTTACCACAACTCACCCTTCGCCTTTTCTTCCCAGAACTCAAAGCAGCTGCACCCACTGCTTGGGAACAGCTGCACAACCAGCCTGCAGGGGAATGGCCAGTTTCATGTGTTCATCTAAGTAAAAACTCCAGAAGCCATGATCTTCAACACCAGGACATAAACTATGAAAAACCTCACCCATGCCTCATTCAGCTGGGGGGATGTGGGAGCAGAGCAGCTGTAGTTTGCAAAGCATCTTGCAAAGAGGTCAGCAAGGCCACCACCAGCTCCTAGTAGGTCCTAAGCCCTTGTCTTAAAGGTTGCTGCTAGAGCCTTCCTAGCTGAAGAAAAGGTGACCAGCCCCCCGATCCCCTGGATCCACTGAAAGATTCTTGTGGCCCAGAACAACAAGACCCCACAGGAGGATATCAGACAGAGGAGGAAAGTTGTAGCACTGGGGAAGGATCCTCTGGTGGGTTTGCCCAGTTGGCACTGGGGAGGTGTGCAGGGGGTGCATGCAGATGATGACCTTTGCGGTCTCCTGCATCACAGCCACAACATGGGCACACATCTGGGCTGAGCAAAAGCTGCCTTTCTCCTGGTCACTGCCAAGATAACGGCAGAGGCTGGGAATGCCATTAAATTTATTCAAACTACAGCCTTCAGACAGTTTGTCAGGTACCTTATAAATTTACCAATTTGTCTCCACCAGGCTGGAAACTCTTGCACCACAGCACACTTTTTTAGGACAGGCCTGCTCAGAGAGGTGCAATATCCATGAGACAGCACAGCTCTTGGCTGGTTCCAGATTCAAAGGCAGTCTGAAGTGTGCAAAGACTGCTTGTGCCAACAGAAACTGTCCATGACTGATCTGCATTATCATTTTGCTGGTATTACTACAAGAAATGCTTAATAGCTCAAAAGCTAATCAGATAGAAGCTAAGTTAAACCATCATGTGCAAGAAACGTGTCCATTAGCATCCTGTTCTTTTGGAGATGCAGGGAATGAAAATCAACTCAGTTTCTGGCTTTGGAAAATAAGGAAAAGATTTGCCCAACAAATCTTAACCTAGTGATATAAAGGCAAAGTCTCGAAATGGCCTGAGAAATGCAGCTTAGGAAATAGAAGCAATAACTTGCATGTGTGATGACTCCATGCTAAAATGCTTTCAGATGGGTATCTCATAATCTCCCTTTCCATCACGTCTCTCTCTCTGTCCTGCCAGTGACTCCCCTCTGGGTAACCAACAACGCTCCATCTTCAACTGCAGCCAGAGCCATTCCTGACTGAGGACTACACAAGATTTAGATAAGGCTCCATTACTTAACTGCTGGATATTGGATAATCAGTTCAACTCCCTTGGCATTAATCATAATAATATTCAAAATTCATTAGGCTAGATTGTTTGGAAATCTATTTCTTGTTAATGTCAAATTCACTGAGCATCGCCCTGGCAGCATACAGACAGAAAACTAATACAAGGCAGGGTATGGATCTCCCTATGGAACAGTTCTTTTCTTTATGTGTAGCTGGACAGTGATGTGGCAGCTCCTGCCTGGTTTGTCATATGTGAATCTTGTTAAGAGCAGTGGAACACCCTGAGCACACCATGCTGCCTGTTTGTTGATCAAGGGAAGCTACAGAAATATATAGCTGGATATATAATATATAGTTAATCATATTTACAACATTTACTGTGGAGTTTTTAAGGGGGAATATCATATGTTCTGATTTACACCCACAAATCTTAATAGCTTTTGTATCTAAAACCTGGATAAGCAACCCAGAGAATTCTATGTGCAATCACAGTATGGAGGTACAAAAATTGACAATATAATAAAAATTAAAATCTGTTCTTTGCTTTCCTGAAAACTTACAGCACTTTAGATTAAAGGATGGGGCCTTAGCGTTTTACCAAGATGAAAATCTTTCAGGAATAAAATAACTGGATCATTCCTTCTAGCCAGTTTCACATAGACCAGTTGAGGATTCTTCCAAACAGTGCACTTCCTAATGGTCTGTTTGGCCTGTTTAAGCATTTTGGGTGTTGATGCTTTCCTTCAGAGTTTTCACCCTCTAGTTGAACAGTGGTTTCTGAGCAGGGAAACATCACTGAAATACAGACCAACATCAGAAGACACATGGGCTTTCTCTCCTAATGAAGGCAGTGCAGGCACAGATGGCATCTCAGAGAAACACACTGCAAGCCATGTTAAAATAAAGAGCTCATCATTGGAGGCTGCAGTGTCACACCTACTAATGATGTGATTAAACTCATCGGTGTCGGTGGGAAAGCTGTGCCAGCTCTGGCACTGCTGAATGCAGAGCTGCATTTCATGGCAGAGGCAAATCCCAGTCTGCACAACCCCCACCCCCATGAGTCAGACCACTGTAGAGACACATTGGAGATAACGATGTTCAAGGCTGAACTTCCTCAGACCTAAACTCGGGGAGGTTGCCATTGATATGTTCTTCACACGACTGACTCAAGCATCCCTGTCCAAAGCTGGTATAGCAAGGAGAGGAGAGGCTGCAGATGGTGACAGCAGCCCAAGAAGGCCAGGCACAGGAGAAGACAGTGACAGCACCCATCTGATCACTGCTGTCATGGGGGAGCAGCAGCAGCACTGGGAACGGGAAGAACTAAAACCAGCAATAGCCAAAATGGTGGCACGTGCAGATGGTGAAGGTGGGTTTTGGCTGCAGGATTCTGCTGGAAAACAAGCTAAATTTGAATTTTTGAAGGAATCAAGCTCTGCATCCTCTTCTTCTCTATTTTTCCAGCTGAGACTTTCTGTGCATTGAAGTTCCCTCCATTCTTTATCAAGTTTCCCGGATGCCCTTGAGTAGGACAGAGCTGCTGCAGTTCCATGCATTTTAACCACTGTGTTAAAATTCTTCCTCCCTACTTTATTTAGCCAGAAGCATAAATAAATAAGCAAACCCACAAACACAGGAACCTGGTTCCCAGATGCCATTAGAGCCCTCAAGCACTAAGTGGCCATCACAGATATCACTAGTTGCCTTCTGCTCCCCTTCCTGCAGCCATCCAGACACTCTATCCCAGTGAGCCCCGCTGGGACCACTGCACAAATCCAGCACCCACTAGGAGCCATCTGACTAGTTTTGCCCTAATACAGGACTGCTTCTACATGGTCAGCTCTCCAAACCAGGCAAGTTTTCCTAGAGGAGTCTCTAGCCACCAGCTCTCCATTAGGGTTAGCCACAAGCGGAAGGACGGAAGGAGAAAGTGAGTCTAAAAACCCGCTAATGTTCTGCAGTGTCGGATAGAATGAATGACCCCTGCAGACACATGCTGAGCAGACAGGACAGTCCTCAATTATGTCATTGCTGGAGCATTTATTTCAAGGATAAACGTGACTACAAATGCTGGGCTTAAAGGCTTGGCTGCTTTTGCTGCCTTTGGATAAGCCACTCTAGTCCAGGAGCGTTAGGTATGTGTGTGCAGCATGCACCGGCAATGACACGCATGTCTGCCTATGGAAACACTTTACAGGCCAAAGAGTGGAGCTGAAAAAAAAAACCCTATTAAATATCATTCTTCCCTCTTTCCTTTGTGAGAACAGGCCCTAAAGGATTTGCTAAGGTATTGATGGGTGCCAATCCATATATCCCAGTGAACAACCCACAGCCTCCCTCAGGAAATCACAAGCAAATCTTGCCTACACGATGGAAATTTCTTGCTTGCCACACTGATTTTCCCCACTCTCATCCTCACTGCATTATCCCTGTGCTAACTTTCATATACTTCTCTCAACATTTTCTAACCTTCAAGCTCACTACTTTGTAAATATTTGCAATCAGGTAGCACATCTCCCCACTCTGGTCATTCTTTAGACAAAGTTTTTACATACAGTTCTTAATGTCCTCAGTAATCAATGGCTTTACACTGTCTTTGTTTCTGCCACACCTCTACAGAGGTTGTGGGGCTGAGTCGGGTACATGTGACTGTGTCAAAAAAGAGTATTTAAAATAATGATTGCTGTAGAGGCACACGCTTCACTCTTTGGCTTGGGTCCTTTACCTGGAGGGCTTCAGAACATCATTTGTTTCACTGGCACACTGAAAACCACATTTTCTAGGGAGCTGCCACCCCACAAGAGACCAACCAACCTCTGTTTGGTTCGAAGAGGACATGGTTTATAAAGACAAAATGCAACGTGGCCTGGGGCAGGCACAATCTCACTTTACAGTGCTACTTGCTGTATATTGATCAGAACGGGCTCGGTGCTTTATTAGCCACACGAGAGGTGCAATGAGCTGCCACTGGAATTTGTGCTTGATAATCAAAGGCATTTGTCATTCTTCCAAACGCTCTGTGAGTAGGTGTTTGATTTGGATGCATGTGAGAAATGGAGGAAAGCAATCTGGAGCAAGAGGCAGCAGGCATGGGGAGGGTGTCCTGTTGCCCACCCATTGTCCTGACCCACAGGGCATCCCCTCTGCATCATCCTCCATGGCTCCCTGGATACCATCCCACAGGGTAAGGTCTGTGGCTCAGCAGAGCCCTCCACCATTGACAAAGCTGATCCTGCTGAAACTCGAAGAGCAGCAGCAGCTGCTGCTGCTGCTGTTCAACCACTTGGCACAGAGAGCTCCCTCACAGCCCTCTTTTCTGTTTTGGCTTTCCCGCATTTCCTAGACAAACTGCTCTGATTTTTTTCCCCTCCCTCTCTCTGACAGGTACAGGTGGCCTTGCTGCCCTCTAATTGCACCTCCCCCAGCTGGAATTTTAAACTATTTAACAGCTTTAAATGCACCTAATGAGGCTTCAGCCTGCACTTTGCTGCCATCCCTCTGCTTCTCTGAAGCAGGGAAGAAGAGTGGTTTGGAAACCTATCGCGGACTTCCCTGCTTGGAGGTCTAATTACACGGTAACTGGTGACCTCGTAAGCACAGGGTAATCTGCTGTGTAATACAGGGGTAAATGATCCCAGTACTCCTGTCTTTTCCACTGAAGCCTTCCGCAGAGATGGATATACAGCCGGTTAAATGGTCATTAATCCTTGAACCATTTGACACTTGCCAAGGGCGGTGAGAAATAACCAGCGCTGCCACTGGGGCAGTGGCTATGGGCCACTTTCTTAGAGCTGGATGCAGCTGTCTCTGCCTGTCCTGTGTTAGGAATCAGTTATGTGGAGGGACACATCCAGAGCCATCCGCAGGAGGGTCGCACCAGAGGCACGTGTGTACCCGAGGGGAACAGGCCCCTGTGCTGTCTGTGCAAGCAGGATAGGACCAGAGGTTCCGAGCAGCTCTTCCATGACTGGGATGAGCCGTCTGGAGCGCTTCCTTACTCTCACTGCAAGGGACATGCGCATGGGAGCAGCACCAATGAACATTTTCCTCTGAAACCATCCCAACCAGCTAGGCACAGCCCCAGGCATTCACCCTGCAAAACTCCAGGAAAATCAGCCAAGAGATCCATTTTCTCCCTCCCCACTATGAGATGCATTTCATTCCCTCCCACATTAACAGCCTGTTGCCCTAGGGCTGGGGGCTGCCTGTCTGACCCCTGGTACCTTTGTGGCAATGGAATATATTTGCATACATTTTAGACACACTGACATCATTCCCTCTGAAGACCTTCAGTTTTTTATAGTAAGCACAGTAATGATTTTCAGATTATAGGCTAATAAAATATTTTAATTTGTTAGGCACATTAAGGTGGGCACTGTATCATTCTCATGACATTTAAATAGTGCTTTAAAACACAAAAAAAAAGGAGAGGGGGGTGGGTTTGCATGCGTTTCTTTCCTAAACAGGAGCACTGAAATAGAAAGTCAAAATCCCACACGCGGGTACCAAGATCAGCTCTGACACCTCCCCTCTGTGCCTGTTTCACTTGAACACCTGCCAAGTTAAATAAGCAAACATGGGATTGCAGTGTCCTAGTTCCAAACCTGGGTTTGGCAAATGAGGCCTCCTCCTTAGTCACTCTGGCCATGCTGTGCAGCAGTAGCCCCGACTCCATGTGCCATTGGGTCACAGCTAGGCTGGGTCACATCTGATGGGTAACACTGAGGTTTTGTGCCTCAGCCTACATTCACCAGTTTCTCCCCTCTGCCCATTTACTGTGCACTCTGATTAACTAACTGGACAAGTCATGGCTCTAGAGCATCCCATCATTTCCATGACATGCATTGTACACTGTGTGCCACAGGGCAGACTGCTGCACCAGCAATTGCATGGTTTGGACTGAATCAGACTGCACTGGATAAACCCAGGGGCATTTTGGAGGGGGGAAGTTGCCCTTGCAGCTCCATGGGTTTGTATGGCTGATAGCACTGGAATTTCTTTCCTAATCTGTAAAATGGGGCAGTGCAACTCTACCCTTGGAAGTGTTCAAGACCAGGCTGGATGAGGCTTTGAGCAACCTGGTCTAGTGGAAGGTGTCCCTGCCCACAGCAGGAGGGTTGGACTGGACAGTCTTTAATGTCCCTTCCAAGACAAACCATTCTACGGTCCTATGAACTCACTGACTTCTCAAGAATGTTGTGCAGGTAATGGCTTGTACAGTGAAAATATAAATGGCATGGAAAGACCTGCCAGCAAAAGAAGAAATAGTCAAATGTTTAGCTTAGTTATAAACATTTAGTTAGTTATACCTGGCAAAAGAAAATAGAGGGTTACACAATGATTATGATGGCAAAGAACAGCAAAGAAGTTCCCTTGTTCTGTGAGTATTTTTGCCTTGTACCTCACCTGGACCAGACAAGCTTAACAGCAGGCTATTATGTGAAGTCTGTACTACAAGGCTGAGGCAAGTGTGAGCTCAGGCCTCCTCATTATCATTACCTGACCTTGCACATTCTCTTTTGCAACCTCAACATTTTTTTTTTGTGGATAGAATTTCTGGGTGGTTATTTTAAGAAAACTGTGTTAAATTTCTTGCTTCTGTGCCAGGTACCTGCTGTTTAACAAACGGGCCATGACTAAGCACAGACTGAAAATCAGAAGCATCTCCAATTTAAAGCAATGAGATTCTGGGACTGTCTTCCCTTAGGAGCACATTTAATAGTGATGCTTGATTATGAAAAGAATAAATCTGATGTGATTGATGAAACAGGGGATTAGATTTGATGATCCAGGGAATCCCTTCCAGATCTCTTTACTCCTAATGAAATTATTTTTTAAGGGATTTTTTAAGGTTGTGGGGAGGATGCAGTGCTCTACTGATGGCAAACAGTGTTGAGGTGTGTAGATACCTACTGATGGTTAGTGGGTCTCCATCCCCAGATTTAACCACTTCCCATCAACAAGAAGGTGGAGCAGCTCTCCTTCCTGGTTCTACCCATCTTGAACATACCAAGAAGAGGTGGGTGCATGGATCCTGCCTGCTTCACTCTTTGAATTTTACAGCTACTAAGTGCTTCCAAAATTCACTCTGTGCAACTTCACCACAAATGTCTCAGCTCTCAGATTCCCTACATATTCCTAAGGTACTTACCTGTTTCCCAACACCATAATGACTGCATCCCTTGCAATCTTTTTTTCATGTGAATCTCCTTGGTGAGGATGAGCAGGGATCACCTTTTAACAACAGGAAACTGAGGCACAGGAGAACTAACTGAATTTCCCATGGTAGCAGAGGACATCAGTAGCATGGAAGGGACCTGCAGCCCAGTCCAAGGCTGGGATTTCACTACTTGACTCTTCTTCATGCACCTAACTGGGCTCTCCCTTTCACAGCAGGAATAACAGAACACAAAGTGGTTTTCAGATCAGGCACTCACTGATTTGGGATTTCCATCCTCTGCCAAGCCATAGGGGCTGAGCTTGGGGTTTCTGAGGGCACAATGCAAGGTTGTTTCAGAAGGGATGACCAGGCAAAGTGATTATGTTCTTTTTTCCCCCCTGAGTAGTTTTAATTCTTTAATTCCTACTTACTAATAAGATAAAATGCTGTGATTTCTGCAGGATCAAATGGTGCAGGATAAGCTAAGGGATTTTATTAATTAACATGCTTTTAGAGCTGGGAAAAAAAATAATAATAAAAAGGCAACAGGGTGGTAGATAATAGCTATCAACACGGCCCCAGCATTACCTGCCATGATACTGTAGCCAAGAGGAGTCTGTCATATTAGTGCTGGGCACGGCACTTTGATAGCAAATAAAAGTAATAAATCAGAGAGTAAGGCTTTCTCTCTCCAAAATATGGCTATTCACAAACATGTGCTACATTTCTCTAAGGCCTGATCCTTCCAGTAACACCATGTATAGCACTTCTATGCTCCTCTGGCTTCCCCAGGGATTGCTTGGAGCAGTGAGTGCTAAGCCCAGTGGCAAGTGGTTGCAAGATCAGATTCATAGTGTGCCAAGAATTCTGGATGAAAAGAGCTATAAAGAAGTCACATATTATTATGTCACATTGCAAAGGTCAACCCTAGTATTTGTTCTGTCATAAGGACATGATTCAAAGGCAAAAAAATAGTGTCAGGGCACAGGGGAAAATAATTTTTTAAAAACTGCCTTCAGGGCCAAGGATACAAAATTACATCAGTGCTTAGAACTAAATTCCCATCCACACCCCACAATTCAATTTTGGCTCAGAAAGGCATAAACGTAACAAAATCACCTTTCAGTGGCAAATCTCATCTGCTGACATATCCCCTGCAAAATCAGCAATATCTAAACTCACACTCCCACGTGGTTCTGGCAACAGTCAAGGAAGTGCCAGAGACCTGCTCTTTCGATTTGCAAGATCCACTCAGCTGCTTAAAACTATGCAGGCATTTGCTGGAGCAGGAGGAGTGACCACGACACCAGGTGGTGGGGCAGCCAGTCCTGCATCAGTGGGCCAGGAGTATATATCTCCCCTTGCAATGCCACAGCGAGGTTTGGGTGATTGGACCCAGGTAATTTATCCCTGCCATGGCTACTTTGTAAATATTTATGCCCATCTCTGTGGGCTTGCTGGCACAGGGAAGCTATTGAGAAAGAAAGTCTTAACTTATAAGGAGTCATAACTGCTCTGCAGCTTGGGTGGATTTGTTCATTCCACTTCCAGAACGGGCTCAAGCAAAGGCACCCTAACTGTCTGGATCAACAGAGCACTGTGTTGCGTGCCAGCAGCAAAATCCCACAGGACAACCAAGTTCTATGTTTCCACCTCTCACAGGCTCCTGCAGCTCACCCTCCAGCTGGCTGGAGGAGGGTGCTGTGATGCTGTGACAGGCGGGGACATACCGGGCTGAGGATCCTACACAGAGGCTGCAGCACCACGGGATGCTGGCTTGGTTCTGTGGGAGGGAGGGCAGGATAGACAGAGGTGTTACCAGCCCTCAGCGGGCTCACACAGTTCACATGGCTCCCATCAGCCACAGCCTTGGCAAAAACACACTCTGCTGCTCTGTGAGAGCTTCAAACTTGCACCAGGCCCTCACTGTCTCCCCTCTGGGCAAGGGGTGGGAGCAGGAGTGGGCAGTGATAGTTGACATCCACTCAATTGGTGCTGCAGGCATCCAACTGGTCAGATACAGAGAAAGTGTCCATACTACCAGACAAAAGTGTCAGGCTGACAGTCCAGCTGCTCAAATGGTCTGGTTTTAGTCCATGACAATTTGACCATCCAAACAGCTGCTGAGGGGACAGTCCCAGTGAACAGTGCAAATGCCACGCTGCTTGGAGTCATGGGGTGGTTTAGCTGCACAGAGACAAAACATGCTGCACTTGCTGCCAGCGGAGCCCAAGGACAGCCTGCACTGTCCACTAGTGCAGGCACAGCCTGGACACTCACAGAGGAAGGTTGCACTGAGGACTTCTCCATTCATCCCATACTATCTCACCATATAAAGAAGCCCCAAGAGCTGTTATAGTAGAAACGTGTGCAGTTCCCAACACAGACAAGAGCCCCTTCACTGCCAAAACGCACTAGACCCGACTTAGTCCCAAAGCCACTCAACCCCACGTGTCATTTCATGCTCAAGCAGCACCAGTCCCCCGCTTCCAGCTGCCCCAGGGTTCAAGATGCACTCACTGTTGCAGCTGCCGGCGGTGCCAGTCTCTGTCGCTGCCACGCTGCGCTGAACTGGCCCTTCGGACGCGGCCCTTCCTGACAGTGAATGGGTGAAAACAAGGGAAGGAGACAAACAAAAGAGAAGGGAAGGGTGAGAGAGGGAGGGAGGGATGGGGGGGATGAAGCAAGGGGACAAGAAGGGAAAGGGTATGTCTTTAACTGAACCATAAGTCTTTCACTGGCTGCAACATCCCAACACTGTGCAGCCCTTGCTGTGAGGGCAAGGGGCAGGTGAGACCCTCTGGCTCCAGTCACCACCACCTTGCACCCCACACGATCACCTGCACCAGTGCAGAGGGAGGGCGAGCTGGGCAACAGTCAAGGGAGACTCAGCCTCCTGAAACTTCTCCTTGGTCTGAGAAGCCACCTAGAATGCTCATATAGAATGTCATCCCTTGGGGGACCCAGAATTCCTCTCCAGACAAGAGGAGTTTTAGGATGCTTGAGCAGTTCCTTCATATCTGGTACTTAAGCATCCCGCTCCTTGCCCATTGCCAGCCCTCCTGGGCACAGTGCAGGGACTCATCTGCCTCTGCCAGCAGAACAAGACCCAGCCCTGATATCTTTACTCAAGCAAGTTCAGGCTAGCCAGAGTTAACAGTATTGTTGGCCAAATGTACCAGTGAAGCACCTCATACATCACCCTACACTTGCCCAAAGTCTTTGTCCCATCAGCACTGTCACAGGCTGGGGAAGAAAATACCTAAAGCCACAGCTTCCAATCACCCACAAACCTGCCAGCACTCGCAAAACTGGAGCTTAGAAGGGGACAAGGGAAGCAAAATGCTGGAGCACGAAATACAGGACTACATTTTCCTCTGCATCAAAGTAGGAGAGATTTGGAGAATGGGAGAAAGGAAAAGGGACAGGGAGTAAATTGAGAGTGAAGGACTGGCATAAGCTCTGCTGACTTTCTAGTGAGCTTGTTTGTGTTCCCACTGGGGCAAAGACAAAATCCCAAGATGGAAGGGCAGTTGGTGAGCATGGTGATTTGGTGGTACACTTCTCACTGTATTACTGAGGAGCTCAGGCTGAGAGCTGCCTGGGGAATTCCTGAAATACGGCCTCAGAGTGTGTCCAGCTGGTCATTGCCCTGGGCACCTTCCCACCCTGCACTAGCAGTGGAAACCAAGCTGCTAAATGTATCTGACGGCTCATTCTGCTTGGGGAATTGCCCCAAGAACAACTGACTCACCTCCCTTCCCAAAAAGCTGAGGTAGGAAATGGGTGGAGAAAAGGCTTAGAAAATTGGTTCATGCTGGTTGTTTAAATTGCTTTTGCATTACAGTGTTACAATTAGGGGAAGAGTAAAGAGAAATCTATGCATAAAGCTGTATCCTAAAGCCAGCTGGGGCAGAGGTATGGAAGTTGGAAAGAAGCAGAGCAAATGAAGTCATCCAGCAGTGGGAAAAAAACATCAATATAATATAGTGCAGAACAAAGCAAATTCTACCTCAAACACAGAGCTGAAAGGGAAACATCTTCCTCTGTCAGATCTATTACCATGCATTTATTCCAATAACAAATAACTAACCCGAAGAGTAACCCAAACCTGATTTATTCCTCCATCTAAGTAAATATGGACAGGCAGCCGAATTTGACTGTAAAAACCACTGATCTCATATGTTTTCTTTGTATATGTTTGAAAAAATAGGAATGAAGTTTCTGCCTTGCTGCCAGGGGATGCTGGCAAAGCATTTGAGCTATAGATATTGTATCTTGTCACTAATGACTGCAGGGAACTAAAAGGGATTTGAATTTTTTAATGCTTCACATTAATTGATAATTTGGTCTCAGAATCCACAGTGGAACACAGGATTTGCTATATTGGATCAGTCTAGTGGCCCATAAAACCTGGCGTCTTGCCTCAGTGATGCTCAGAAAAATTATCATCCCTTGTCTTTGCCTATAAGGTTGCTGACCATTCCTGCAAGGCCATACAGCGGAAAGGGATGGAAGGTCTCTCTGGCCTACACAGCAAACCTCTTTAAAAACCTGAAACATGGGTTTGGCAGGGCTCTACTACATTTTAATTTTTTTTAGGTTTGTTTTTTTTTTTTTAAGGAAAGGAAGGAACTCTGAAACTACAATCATTTCCAACAGACACACTGCTGTTGTTCCACTTGGCCACCACAAATAGAGAGAAGGTGGACTTGTGTTTCAGAGGGCAAATGAGAACATGGCTGAGGCCAGAGGGGGGAGATGCCTTCTGCTGAGAAGAACAGTATTGATTAGGCAGCATAAAGATTTTCCTCACTAATTCCTTTAGCAATCTTATCATGTGTTGCCCACGTAATTGGATGGGGAAGAGAGAGGTGGAATCACTTAAGCGTTCAAAGCTCAACACACACTGAGAAAAGATTCCCATTTCGTGTGTGTGCGCAATTTTGTGCATCGTTGCCCCTTGATTGTACATTGAACATGCTCTCTTTGACAGCTGAGCCCTAAACAGCCTATATATTAAGGACAGCTGCTTGCAAATAGGGGCTTTCTCCATCCAGCTGGCAGGGAGAAGGAGCTTGCTGGGGTTGTGAGAGAGGTAAGACTATGAAATGGAAGGGGGGGGGAATCGGGAGGGGAAAGTACACAGAAACTCTGACCATGCAGGAATCAGGAGGAAAAAAGAAAAGCAGTGGTTTCTTTCCATGCAAGCATCTTAATTAAGGAGGTTGATGAAGATACTTGCATCTTAATTTTTCTAGGGAGGTCTTCAGTTTGTCTTGAAGCCAAGCGTAATTTATCCTTGCTCTCGCTAAATTGGCTTATAACTGCTCTGCCTCCGGTTCTTTTGCTGATGATACTGAGGTTTGGGGATGCTCCCCACCTTTGCTGACCAATATGTGATCCCTTGGCTGTACCCATGGTAAAGAAGAGCTGAGATCATGGTCCTGCAGGTGGGAAGGCAGGAGGAGGCCAGGGGCCAGCTGGGATGAAGTGAGGAAATGGGTTCAACAACCTAGACAGGATGAGAAGGGAGGATTTTACATTTACACATCCCAGTCACCCTCAATTGCAAGTGGCAGTGCTCCTTCCAAAGCATGAACTGTTCATTTCTGTATGCTCAGAAGGATCTATACTCTTTCTGGTCCACCTATGCTGGAATAATGAAGCTTCCTGGAATATGGTTCTCTACCTTCTTCTGCTGTGGCTGTAGTTTAAATCAGGCCACCTTGGTAAAACCCAGGAACCATGAGCTTCTCTGATCTGACCTTACAAAATCCTTTTGTTTCTGGTGACACTTTTGGATGGATCTCCACCATGAGAGAGTCTTTCATGGTTCAAAATGAGGCATTGTGTTCTTTTCCCCGTATGTCACAGCTTTCAGGCTAATGGGATGTTCCAAGTGGGGACAGCAGGAGGAAGCAAACACAGTGCATGCAGGCAGCCTCTAGCAAGTGTTGGGAATCATACTTGGATAAAAAAATTAGAACGGGGTTAAAAATGGTCTCACAGTCAGGGGGAGGGAAAAGTTACTCAGGGATGGATGGAGATCACAAGTAGCTTCTCTTGCCTCCCTGGATCTGTTGGCTGCACCCAGGGAACACTGAAAATGGAAAAGAGTTCTGCCCTCCCTAGTTAAGTTTTATGGGAAGGAAATTGCTTTGAAGGAAAGGGCTCCTGAACTCCCTGCAGGAAATTTGCTGTCTCAAGTTTTTACAGCACAGGTGACAGGGTTCGGTAGTTTGGCCGCACTGAGAAACAACCCCAGCTTTCTGAACTGAACTGAATCTCTGACTTCTGGGGATGGTGTTACTAGCCCTCACGTGGCTCCAGCATTTGACTGGTTACTCCCAGCACTCTTTCCAGCTCTCAGGAAAGCAGACATCAGCCTGGACAGCTTTTAAGAGCAGCCAAAGTCCAGTCAGTATGGGGAAGACTGGAAGAGTCATCTCCGTTGAATCCGAACCTGCCACGTACATCACCGGGTGTTTTAGGAAATACTGAACAACAAAAAATTCCTCCCTGTTTGGCTACATCTATGATCTCTGCAAATGGAAGGTTAAAAAACCATCAGGAAGCTAAACTGAAAGGCTCTGAGCTCCCAGGCCTCTGGATCTCAGCCCAGTGGTTGGGAGAAATCAAAAGCCTCAATTCAAATGCCTGGGAGCGGGGCTGAGATTTGATTGAAAGATCCTGAGTTTGATTAGCTTTCAGTAAGTGTGTGAGGGTTTGGGTGGTCCGGGAGGAACACAGAGGGGTTAAGCATGGAGGTCAGTGTTTAGGTGAATATGGAGACTATATTAAACAAAACTCCTGAGCCAAATGACTTGCAATGACAGCAGTAACATACCCCGAGCAGGAGAAGAGGTGAGCGTGGAGGTCAAGTACCAGAGCAGGGAGTTTTTATTTCCCAAAAACAAACTGCTCTTTTGTGCCTGTGTTTCAAAGATGTCACCAGATTGTGAGAGCTCTTCACCTGCCACATCCCTCTCATTACTGGAATCAAATAAATGGCAACAGCATGAAAACAGCAACTCAAGAAGGAGAACAACAGGTAGACAGTGAGGAAAAGGGGAGGAGGAAAACAGGGTGCGGATGCAGGTCTTGACAGGGTGGAGAATTAGGGCAATTACCGTTTCTGAGAAAATGCCAGGAATACAGCACACCCTAATTTCCCCAATTAATTCTCCTGCACTTGAGCTGCTTTGTGTGAAGGGCTCTTAATGTTTCAAACAGGAGGGGAAAAAAAAAAAAAGACTCAACATTTGTTTTTCCCTTAGTGTAGAAATAGGGAAGTGCTGAGGGAAAACGTCTGGCTAAAACACAAGATGATGCTGTTACATCTTCCTTTCAGGAGATAAGAAGCTGTGCTGCGAATCCAATTTGCAGGGGTTTTTATAGGAGCCACAGAGATATCAAAGACCGGCACGTTCAATATCACACTGACTTTTCCTGCAAGCAGAACACACCAGGACAGGCACAGAGACACTTAACCCACGTACCCACATTAAGCAGTTCCCTCCCCTCCCCTCTTTTTAACCCTACTGCAAGTTGGGGGGAATTTGGTTCCTCTGCCCCCAGACCCACAGTCAGGGCAGTTTTGAGGCACCATGGTACGAGCCATCCACACCTCATGGTGCATAGAGGTGTCATCTAGGGGGAATGAGAACAGTGGGGCAGTGAGAACGAGGAAAGAAATAACAAATCAGGGATGATGGGATACATGGGATAAACAGATGCCAAGAGGGGGATATAATACTTTCAGACATGGGCTCTTGCACCCAGAAGACTATGGCTCTGCCTGGCTGGCACAGCTGTATCAGTACTAGAGGTCACATCTTCAGGTCACTATCAGACTTTTTGCCCTTATTCATGTAGGTATGACAAAGCAAGACATGTTTTCAGACTCCATCTTATAACAGGAGAAAATTAAAGCACTTTTCACTTCTAAAACCTTTCCTTAATGACATATATATTTACAGATACGAACCCTTCCCGAAACCCAAGCAGAAAGGATGGAGACAGAGCAGCACATCACATTTTTCACCTCAGAGAAGGGGTAGGAGGAGACAAAAGGCAATGCACATATGCTTAGCACCTGCACAGCACTGAGGTGCTGGAAATGGTGCTGCTGTTGGAAGCTCAACATGACACAAAACATTATACCTTCTACAGGAGATCCCACTCAACAGCCAGCATGGCCAGGGACTAAGCTTGCTCTCCCTCACCCATCAGCACTAAATCTGAGCCTGAGGACACTGTCTGGATGCAGGGAGCTTGGCCAGCTCTCTGTCCAGAGCTGACTTACTGCCAGCAGATGCCAGGTCTGCCATAAAACTCAAGAGTGGCAGTTTTTTTATCTCCCAGAGTGGGGCAGTACCATATCCCAGACAGAAATTTAGAGAGAGTTTTGCTCCTCTCTGCCTGTTGGCATTCCTCTTAGCAGGTGATGGTGCAGAGCCCTGGCACACTCATCACAGGGCTCCATTCTGGTGCTAACAGCTTCCCTCCATTCTGGGCAGCAGTTTCCCTCTGCTAGGATCCACCTCCCATGCTGTAAACACTCTGCATGAGACGGACAGCAAAACAACAAAGAAAGCATCAGAGACATGAAAGTGGGTGTTGTACAGCTGATGGATCCACATGGGCACTAATGGGCTGCAAAGGAGCATGACCCAGGTAGCTGCTAAACCTCAGTGATCTACTGCTCACATGCAAACTTCACTGGAAAAATAACTAGCTGTACCCACGAGAAAGAAAGCAATCTGGAACTCCAGTGGAAAACAACTGGAGAGATGGTCTAGATGGGAGATGGTCATCAGAAAGCAACCTTACAATGGGTACTGAAAATTATCAAGAATATGGGGTTTTTACTGGACATTTTAAAGAAAGATAAGAAAGAAAATGTTTACACAGTAAACCTTCATGCTTCAGAGGAGGAGGGATCCCAGACTTTTTAAAGAACACTGACCTAAGGCCAAAGTCATAGCAAAAATGTTGGTTTGGTTCTGATGGTCTAAGGGTGTGAGCACCAAGGTTCATAGGGAGAGATATTAATCTTTCATTAAACCAACCAACACAACTGAAAATAATAATAATAAAAAAAAAAATCAGAGAGGCTTTGTGTACCTAAAATTCATTCTTTTTCCCCCTTCCAACAATATCATGTGTTCTATTAAAAGATATTACTTCTTCCTGAAAACCTTGTCTGTCCCAAATCCAAACAATGTTCCAGAGTAGTGAGGACAGAGAAACAGGGAGCATTTTTGTTATTATGTTTATCTATCTCTGTGTTGCTAGAAATACGAAAACACTTTCAGAGCCCTTTGCAAGTCCTTCATGTGTCTTTTTTTGACAAGCAGGTGTCCTCTGTGTGATGAACTGTGACCACAAGAACACTCAGCACAAACCTCTGGGAAAGGATGGAACTAAATCCCCAAGAGGTTTCCATCCCACCCCAGGATTTGGGGCAGGATGCCAGAAGGGCAGAATAGAGGAAATACGGACAGAGGAATGTCTTAATGATGTTTAATGCCTACATAGATCCCTCCTCTATCTGACATGCATCTTCACTGATGATGTCCTACCCATGTTAGGACATTACCTTGGGAGTTCTTAAGGAGTCTTGATTACAATTTAAGACTGTGTTCTCTTCTAAAGATGAAGAAATGCTGCCCTTTTCCTGGCCAGTGACCACGATTTTGTTTTGGAATTGAATTATGCATTTTGGGGGACAAATGAAAATTATTTGTATTTTACTGGAGTTTGGGTGGGTTCAGAGCCACAGAAGGGCTCTTGGAGCAACCAAACCCCTATCTGCAGGGTGAAAGAGAAGCTGGGAATTCTAATCTCCGCCCTGAAGATGCCTCCAGCTCTGACACTCCTCCCCCAGACACAACAAAAGCCCCCAGCTCCCTGGACAGCACCGGGCAGGCACAGTGTGCCTGACTTGCTGAAGTCTCCATGCCACACTCAGCATGGGTGAGGCACAGTGTCCCTGACCTGCAGCGTCCCACCACCTGCTGTCACAGTCCTGAGTCATACCTAAAAAAAGTCGCCTACTCACACAGTTTTTTAAAGAAAACAACAAGGAAAACGAAATCCGCCCAAACCTTTTCTCTGCAGTATGGATATTTTCCATCCTGCCTTCCCACAGAGACCCACACCAAAGATTGCACAGCACGTTACACAACACAGCACAGAAACGCTTCTTCAGCATCCCCGCCTTTTCTCTTCACACAGAAGCTGGGCTACTTCTCTCTGTCTCCCCAGTTCCTCCACTTTTCTCCGCTTTCTAATCAGATGCTGATCCACCTCTCCCCACCACTTCCACCTCCACAACCATCTTCTCTCCATCCTGTCTTGTTGAAAGGAGGTTTAAAGGAAACAGCTGACGGGATCCCTCTGTGATGCAGGAGGAAAAGGACGCATCTGTCTTCAGGCAGAACATGGAGAGCCTTGCAGAGAGGGGAAACAAGCCTCTCTGCTGCTTTTGTTACTCAAATATTTGTTTTCTGTATCCAAATGTGCAACAGAAAATTAAGCGGCTCACCTTTGTTAAAGCACTTTTGCATCCCACAAATGCTGGAGCCAGATGGTGTTCTTTCTTTGTCTTAAAAGATTAAAACATGGGAAAGAAAGAAAATGCCTAGGAACAAATTCTCAGCCTGGAACATGCTCATATATCCCACTTAAGATATCATATATCCACATGCCCAATTATCCAGGCATGTGGGGCCTGCGCAGGAGCAAACACAGGGACAGGGCAGACTGAAGTGAGTCTGCTTGCAGAGAGCTCCAGACCTGTCACTTTGTGTCAGCTTGGAGGTGGAATCTTTCCCCGTGTTTCCAGAAAATGACAAACTACAGTTTTTCCCAGGGCTGCAGCTGGGACACACCAAGCAATATTTTCTAGAAACCATATGAAGCAGAACTTTACTCCAGGTCCTACTGGTGGCAATGGCAGGCATAAGGGGAGAGGTGCCATACACAAACACCAGGAAACAGACTTGGGAACTTCACCAGGAAGGTTGTAGATGTGACCAGGGGCAGCATCAAAGTCTTTAAAAGTTCAGATCTTCAGCCACATCTCCACCTTTCATAGGTGAGACCCAGGAGCAGGTCAGTTCTCCCATCTGAGCTTCTTCGCTCATTTGCTGGGAGGAGTGTGGTTGGACTGTGGCTGGAGGAGGGATGAAGGACACTTGGCCTCTGCACTTCTGCTCTTTGCTGGCCTGGGTAGGCTGCCCAGCTCTGCCACTGACTCCTGCTTTGGCCTTCGGCCAGTCACATAAACCCTCTGCCCCTCATGCCACCAGTGTAAGTGTGGGCAATCAGAACCTTGTTTTGCTAGGACCCTTCTTTGGACTTTAGGAGAGAAAAGGCCTCCATGAATGAAGATAGTGAGCAAGAGTTTTAAAAGTACTAAAAATAAGTGAGAAAGGAAAATCAGTTAAGAACAAAAGGCTGGGCTGGGCTGAAACTCAGCTCGTTCTGGTAAACAGGTGATAACTAGTTACTACTTTAGTCATACATGGCAATTTGTCTATGTAGAGAAAAGTCCACTAAAAAGACTTACAACACTGCATGAGATATCACGGAGCAGTCCTCAGCAAAGCACTTTGCACAGACAGGATGAGGTCTACAGGACACCACCATAGAGAAGACGAAAAATCCAACAACAACAAACTGTGGAAATCATCTCAGTTCTCACTTTTTGGGGGCCCTCCCAGCCTTCACATGTCAATAACAGCAAATTCTCCCACCGCACAGAGAGCTCTCAGTGCTGCAGGAACACCAGCTCAGCTGGGATTGTCCCCAGAAGTGTGACACTGGCTGTGGTTTGGGGCAGGACTAGCAGGGCTGAAGGGAAGAAGGCAGGCAAGAACATGGGCAATCACATGTGCTGCTCCTCATCTTCCCCTGGGCTCTTCTCTTTCCTACTCGCTTCTTCCTGAAGTTTCAGCTGCAGTGGGACCACAGCACCTCTCTTTCCTCATCACTGCCCAGTAACTGCACTGACACCTTTTCCCAGCACAGGTTTTTCTGCTGCACAGTGAAGATTGTTTCCCTCACTGGTAATTAAACTTAGTGGTAAGCCAATGTTCTGGCCTGGGAGAGGTGATATGTCTCAGCACAAATCTGATCACGTTTCTCCTCCTCCCAAACACAGTAACTCTACTTGGCAGCTGTCTATCACATAATGAAAACTTTCTGAATCAGATCAAGACCATAGGTCAACCCTTTCACGGGTAGCTGATAGAAATCATCCTCAAAGCCAAAGATCCATGTTGTAAGCAGAAATAAACCAGCCTTAGTCCAAGCAACAGGCTGGAAACCACGGTTCCATAGCCTGAAAAGCCCTTCCCTGTTGGTGGATGGTCCAGAGACAAATACCTACTCCAGTGTGTTTCAAACATTTCACACATCACATCATCTCCTGTAGCTGGGGAAGGGTAAGAAACACTCTGTTCCCTCAGGAAGGCTGCCATCCTGGGCGGGCAGGACAGTGCAGACAGGTACAAAGGGAGTGTGCAAGACAAGGGGACAGTGCGAGCACAGATCACACAAGAAGAGGCTGGAAAGGCGTTCCTGGCTCATTGAGTCTGTCCCCAGAGACAAGTGCAGGATTAGCCTCTCCACTAAACCCAGGCATTTTTATCTAGTTGCTTCCTGAATTTCTTTAATGACAGGCTTTCAGCAACCTACCCTTGGCAAATTATTCCATTGTCTAAATGATGACCCTGCTGGGAAAAAAAGTGTTCTGAGGTCGAACCTAAATTGACTATTATTTCCTCTTCCATATTTTATGCACTTATCAGTGAGTCTTTCAGTTGCTTTTCCTCTATGTCCCTGTATTAAGTTTCTTTAATCTAACACCAGAGGTCACAGCCTGTAGTCTTTATCATCTCTTTGGATTACCTTTAATTTATCAATGTCTTCAAAAAAAAGGGAATAAAAATAGGCAGTAAGTATGGGATGACTTCAGAGCCATCCCAAAGCATGTGACTGTGTGCTGGGGTATCACAAAGAGTCTATGTGTAGGCATCTGCATGGATGTCTGAACTACAAGCATGGCCAGGACTGAACAGGAGTAAGGATGTTTAGGGATGCCTGATCAACATCTGTGCACATATTTCAATGAGGAAATAACGAAGCAAGTGAGCCCTAGGGCTCCAAAAACTGATTTACTGTAACATTTCCTAGTCTCCCTCTGCTCTGAGCATCAGACTGCTGCTGGAGCTGCCTTACCCTGTAGTAATCAGTGCTGTAGACATCTCTTGACATCCCAAAGTCTCCAATCTTCACCAGCAGGTTGGCTCCGACCAAGCAGTTCCTGGTGGCCAGGTCTCTATGGACAAAGTGCTGGGAGGCAAGGTACACCATTCCAGAGGCGATCTGGCTAGCGATGTGGAGCATCTGGGATAGCCCTAGCTCCCCTTTGGCTTGTCGAGGCTGCCCATCCACGAGGATCATAGCGTCTGGGCCATGTGCCCTAAAGGGAGGAAGAAGCAAAAAGCATAGAGTTGCGTCTCAGAAGTGACCAGGAGATGGGAATCCCACACGGTCACTGTTCCTGCTGGAGTGGGGACTCGATCCCAGCTCTGCACCGTGAGGATGTACACACAGCTCCAGTGGAAAGGAAGAATGAAAGCTTAAGAGAACAGGAACTTGTGGGAACATTTGGTGGGTGAGTGGGTGCCTTACATCCTTATGCTATTCTTAGTCTACTGCACACAACCTCTTGTGGCCACAGAATGCCAAAACAGTGGGACCACTGGCTTGATGCAACATGGACACTCTTCTCTGGCAAGACCTGTGCAGAACTAATGAGCCTTAGGATATTTACACGTTAATTCTTACACCTTTGATAAGTTCCCAGAGGCAGAGATATCACCCACTTTTCTTCCACATCTGTCATATTCTTGCTGCCTAATATCTTAAACAGTCCCAAACAGCCTCCTTTTCTTTCCTTCATATCACCAACCAACCACCCCCTCATTGATATTCGTACATCCAGAGATCACACAAAATGTTTCAAAGGAACACCAGCAGCTTCATCCCTGGAAAATCCCTTTTATATCCTAAACTATCCCAAAGGTAACACAGGTACTGTGAACTGTGACAGCATGAGCACAGGTGCAAAGTTTAGCCCTGGCTGTCAGCAGATGCAGAAAACATCCTGTGCAACAAAAGGAAATATTTTGCTGAACCAGGTGCATTGTAAATGCAGGACTTTAGGTCAGTCTAATTCCTGTTCTGTCCTTTTTTTGTCTCCTTCCTCACTATGTACCAAGCCTTTCTGTGCCATACTCCCTCTGTGATGTCTCTTCCCCTGATAGAGCTCACCCTATGGTAACTTGTGTGAGGGTAGAATAACAAAAGCCCTTGTATTTAGGGAAATGCAAGAAATGTTGCTGTGACCTTCCTTCTTGTGACTAAAACACAGTACAGCATTTCCTCTGAGGCTTTCATACTGTTCTCTTTGAAATTATTCTTGGCATTTTACCCCTGTCATCAGCAGTAACCCCACAGAGAGACAGCAAATTGAAACTGCACATTCAGAGCTTCCCCTCCTCCTTGACATGGGACTGAACAACACACCACAAGATCCAAACTGTTTCCCACCTTTATCTCTGTTCCTGAATTGTGTTGGGCTTGAGGGTGCACCAAAGAAATGAGCATCCAGATGTCTGGGGTTCAAGCATCAGTTTTTCAAATGCCCCCCTCTTCAGCTACCTTCCCTACCACTGGGAATATGGCTCTAAAGGTCCTCTCCTGGTAGAAAGGACAGCTGGAAGAGGAGAGAAACTGCAGAAACAACTGCTGAGAAGCCAGGAGTGTTTTTTGGGAGCCATGAGTGGGTGGTGCTGCTGAATGTGGGGTGAGTTGTCTGGGAGCAGCAGTGTGAGCAGCAGAGCAGGGGCTGCCAGAGGCATCTCGGAGTCCTGTGGGTATGGTGGGAGCAGCAGCACACAGGAAGACTTGCTGAAGGAGCTGCAGAAGAGTGCATGCAGAAATGACTGTTTGATGTCTTATTTAAATAGCCCACAGACGTGTTTACCCCAGGAAACTACTTGGTGGTGACAACAAATGGTGACAGCAGGTGAAGCTGAGCCAGGACTGAGCAGGTTAGCTAAAAACAGCAAAGCAAAACAAACAATAGCTTCTAAAACTGTTCTGGACAGTTTGTGCCAGTCACGCCTTGCAGTTACATCATATTTAGCTACAGCTGATACCTGTTGTCATCAAAGGTAAACACTCCTAGGTGAGAAGTGAAGGATGTATTACTGTCTCATTACTACCACTTTTTTAAAATACAATAATGGCCCCCAAATAAGCGTCTGTGTCTGAGGGGAACATGTGGTGGTTAAAAAATGGTCAGTGAACACCTTTAATTCACCTGCTCTTTGTACAACCTACTATACAGGACACATCTCTCTACTACGTACATGTCCCTCCCTCCCTTTCTCTATCCCATATGGTTATAATCCAAAGGAAAGAATAATCAACACATTTATGATATAAACAGGAAGGATATTAGTACATTTAGATGTGTCAAGAAGCCTACAGGGAATATGAGGAGGGTATGTCCATCTTTTCCTGGGGAAAGGAGTTTAATTCAGCTTTAGAGAGGCCATAAAATTGGATGGATTTCCTGCTAAAGAACTACTGGAGGTTTTTTCCATTATGGAGTGATGGAGGTTTTTGGGAAAAAAAAATCACCCTTCTAACTTCCTCTTCTGAAATTCCTCTTCTGTCCCAAGACAGTCTGACTGTGGGGCTGCTTCACCGGAAGGGCTGGCACAAAAACACCAGAACTTTGCAACTTTTCTAACAAAACCTATTGCCTGTATGAGTGGCAACGACTTACTACAGACTGCAGAGAGGGTCTGTAATGGCAATGTGCAATTATCCCTACTTCAAAATTCCTTCTGTCCCAGACAGAAAACAAAAGCTAGAAAACCAGTGACAAAGGTGAAGGGGGGAAGTGATGGACACCCCTGGTGAGCAGAGAGGGACGTGGTCACTGCAGACCCCTGAGCAGCGGGGGTGTGTGCTGGGAACACCCAGCCTTGCCTGCCACCCACCCACCCTGGCAGACTCCAGCCCCTGTGCACACCATCCCTAGGGATGTGGTGCTCCCTGGAGAGGAATGCCTGTATTTCTCCACGTCAAGATCGTGTCTATTGATATTTTCTATGAGGCAGGACACCACAAGTGCAGTCTCCCCTGGTGCAGACAGCAGGGTTTGTTTTTGCACCCCCAGCAATAGTCTTACACACAGGGGCTCTAGGAGGTGTGCAGAACCATCCCAGTGCATGCCACCACTAACTCAGCAGGTAGGTGTTGATCCTAGTGCCTTCCTTTTTCACACCAGTCAATGTTACAGACCAGTAAAACTCTCTGTTCTCTAGGAAGCACACAAGGATCTAAAAACACTTAGGGGAATTTATTTATTGTGCTTTTCTCTAGGAAACTGAGTCTAAAGTGAGCCTCTTCCATTTTACTGCTTTTTCGATTTCTGCAGTTAAACTGGGAAAAGTCCATCTGAGTGCCTGTTACAGACTCCCAGCATCCCCAGCCTCCAGTGTCTGGGAGTCACTGTCTCCTGCTGCGGGCTGGGTGAATCATCACACTATAAAAACTGCTGCTTGCTGAGGGATGCTAGGCAGCTCTGCATCATCAACCCTTTCTTACCCCCTTGCAGTCCCCATTCCACGGCCTCCCACCAGCAGATACCTGATCTGACAAACAAACCCACAACTCTCTTTCCATATGTCTCCTTAGGCACTTTGAGTTTCTGTTTGCTGGGTATAAGCTCCCTTGCTCCCAAAGCCAGCTTCCTTTGGGACGCAGAGGGGTTTCACTGCCCACCACACACCAGCATGCAGAGAAGAGAGCATGGAACTGTTTTCTCCAAGGCTGCACAGGAAGGAGAAGCTGGCAGCTAAATGCAGCTGGAAGATGAGGAGCTGCAATCCCAGGGACCACACATCTGGAATGTCTCTTT
>NW_016690191.1:4527992-4546955 GCF_001604755.1 Lepidothrix coronata
AGGATGTCCATGGTTCCAGCATGATATCAGCCTTAGGGACACACTATTGTGTGAAGCAATTCCATGAGGCTTTGGCAGTGGGCACAAGACATCTTTCTGAGACAGTGGGAGAGCCTGTTTTGGACTACACTGTTTGGAAGATCAGCTAAAGCAGTGAGAGGTTGTGCCTCAGCTGTGGTATCTCCCTCCTCTAAGTGAATTAAGGCTGTTGGTTCTGCCAGGAAAAATGATGGGTCAATTTTCCACTCTTCTTTGTGAGGCACTTTAAGAACACCATGTCTCATGCTCTTTTTCAGACTGCCTTCCTCCAGTCACAAGGCTGAGGCACTGCCCTTAACACTGCATCACCAATCTGTGCTAAAATAACCTTTCAGTTCAACTCATGGTTTCATGCCAGTAGGTAGAGTTCAATCTGCTGCTGCTGGAAGGTTGTTGAGCCCTTGCAGGTACCACAAGAGAGGGTCCCAGGGTAATCAAGGCTGCTCTCCCTTGAACATGGGTCTGAGGAGCTCTGTAAAGCCAATGTAGCAGCAGCCTTCACTTGTCCTACCTTGCCAAGGATGTCATCTATCTATCCAGAGCCTGAGACAGGGACTGAGCTATAAAATCATATTTGTTCTACCCACAGATGAGGAAAATGAGGAGGAAAACCAATGCAGGAATGTTCTCAGCTCATCCACTGCCAAGCGAATGCCCCAGTGGAGCTGCAGACAGGTTATCACTCGCTACCTGACAGACAAAAGAAGAAACCTCTAGGATCCTTCTTCATATCTCTTCTGGTGTAGGTGATTGCTTGGAAGTGAAAACCTCAGGGGAAAACCTGTGTCTCCTGGTCAGAAACTGACTGTAATGGCAGAAAAATACTCACTGAGTGTATCCCAACCCCAGACCCAGACCTGCAGCGCACAAGCTTCTTGTTCCTCCTGCAATCATATTCACACTTTGCAGTCAAAACAGGAAAATATCAAGGGTCCAATTTTCTAAATATTGGGAAATAAAACTACTAATTATTTCAAGAGGTAAGTACCACTCCACTTGCATGCAGGTTTCAGAGCGGAATTTCTGTTTCGTGGGAGAAGAGCACCATAAACATCCTCCCACAGCTGCTCCCTGCCCCTTGCTGCCGGTGGATGCAGGGCACACAAATGATCTGCCTCAGGCTGATGAAATGGTTGAATGATGGGGGGCAGGAAAGGCTCCAGCAAGTTACATCTCTCTAGAGACAGGGAAGGAAATTACGGCACTTTTTCAGGTCTTGACAGGTTTCTTGAGTAGTGCTACAGGTGCTACACCACAGGTTCTTCTGTGGTGCTACAGGTTAAGGGATCTCTGTCTGATGAGGCATGGGGACCAGGGATCAGGGATGGACTCCACAGTCACTGCCTGAGGCTCCTCCAACGTTTCTCAGGTCTTTTATGAATACAGGAATGAGAACTAGAGACATGTAAATGCTCAGGATACCAATCAGATCAAGGACTCCAGCAAGTTTCTGAAAGGAATATTTTGGTTCTTGTGCTGTTGAAGCAGGAGCTGGGTGACTGAGGGAGTGATGGCAAGTGGCCTTCCTAGTTCAGCAGGACATGGCTTTGCTGGGTGTACAGGACGTGGAGCTGCTGACAGCTGTGGTATCATGTCCTTCCACCCCCAAAGGGCAGAAGATTGCAGACACACCTCCTGCAGCTTCAAACTTGGTGAGGTGGGAGAAGAAACCCCTGATTTCCACAGCTCACAGAGACCACTATTGAGATTACCCAAGAGGAAATGTCGGGACAGGGCTAATAGAGCACCAGATCTGGTGAGGACCATCATCTCCTACAAGCTGTCCTTGGAACAACCATCTCTCCTTCCTCAGCTCACTGAATTATGTCACTGGTGCACCACTGAGCCAGAACTCCCCCTGGGGTGGCTGTGCAGCAGTTCCCATGCCCTCCTTCACACTTACCTCAGGAACTTGTTCAGGTCGCCGTGCTTCATGTACTCAAAGACCATGATGAGAGGGTCTCCGTCCCCACACACGCCGTAGAACTTGACGATGTGCTCGTGCTGCAGGTTGGTGAGCAGCTCTGCCTCCCGCTGGAAATCCTTGCGGGCTGCCAACGTGGGGTCTTTCAGTGCCTGAAATGAGGGACACAGACACACACAGGGTGGGCTCGGGCGAGGGAAAAGCAGAACAAATGGGTCACAGCATCACAGAGGAGCTGGTGAGGAAGGGAGGGGAGCGGAACCGCTGCCACCGGCCCCATTGCTCTGGGAGGGCTGGTGGCACCACCTAAATGTTTTGTTCATGTAGTTACTGGCCCAGTGGGTTCCCCAGCTCATTTCTTAGGCAGCAGCAAACATGCCTCAGAGGGTAATAGCTTCCAATTATTCCCAGCTTGGGCAGAATTTGTACTGGTGACCTAGGGGTGAATGGCTTCATATCTCATTATTATTAAATTTCTGAGCCAGTCAGTCCTTGCTATCTGTCTTTTATTTTGAAATAGCTGACTGCACTGCCTTTATTCAGAAGATGGATTTGCCTAGCTGTGCAGTTATTGTGTGGATTTTTCAAACTGCCTCCGAAGAAGGACATGGTCAAGTTTTTTCTCATAATTTTTAAAATCATGTTTTTATTCTCTGCTGTTTATAGCAGCTCCCCAGAAGACTGATGCTGAAATTGGTATCCTTATTGAGAATATCTCATCTTCCACAATTTGAGCATGCCACTTTGCCATTGCAGGGCAGCTTGCAGGCTCCAGGTGGTGAGGACCAGCCTGACATTGCAGAGTTGCCATGAAGATGTCGCTGCAGGTGCAGCCGGTAATCAGGGAGGAATTCCCAGGGTTGCAGTCTGGCTTGTCCATGCATTATTGTGCAGTTGCATTGGTGAGTTAGCTTGAAAGCAGCTTGTTGTTATGTCAGGGTACCAAGGGAGGGAACTTGATAAAAAAGTTGAAGTCCAGACCATTTGACAAGATGGAATGGCCATGAGAATCAGCACGGTCTTTGCAAACATTTAAGGAAATGAAGAGGCAAATCTGGTTTTGAGTTGCTGTGTCTCAGTTACATCCTCCCCATCCTCCACATGCCAGGACTGTTTAAAACCAATACTGGTTTTAAGTGTGCAGCCTAACAGGAGCTGTAAAAGACTCAAGGAAACTTGTTCTAGTTGTCCTGAGTCACTCTGATGAGCACCAGTTCCCTCTCAGTGGTGAGGGACACGAGGTAGCTCTCCCCTTACCTACACACAAATATACCTTCTCCCTTTTCCCCGTGCCTTCAATCTCCCCATACAGACAGGAGAAGCAGCATGAGCAGGTGCAGGCTGCAACTTATGCTTAAAAAGAGATGTTAAGCATCAGAAAACTGTGCTTGGAGGACAGGACCCAGCACAGTGTTACTGCACCTTGGCTGGCCCATGGTACTGCTGGATATAGTGAGCAGGTACTTTTCCCCTTGGAGCAGATCTGCTGGAAGGTTTTTCCCCAAGCCTTAGGACACTACCTCATCTTCTTCTCCTGCCCCCAAACTACTAGACACATGGCGTAAATCTATTTTAATTCTTTGTCCTTTGGGATAGCTTGACTAGAGATATTTAGATGAATGTTAGTTACATGGTGCAGATGGCAAAGCATCCATCCTTATCTCAGGCACCCAATTACTTTTAGTCATTTAATATCTTCATAATGTTGATGCTACCCTATTCTTCTGCAGGGAAATAGTCACTTCCCCCCTTTTACCTGTGGTTGCACATAGTATTTCAAGCTGCAGTGAGCTTAGGTTTCCTCCCCTTCACACACAATCATTTCTAGAAGGTGTTAGGACTGTAAGTTTGTAAATATGACACATCAAAAAAAAGTTATTAAACCCCCCACATTACCAAAGTTACCCAGTCGAACATTTAGAAATGAGGAAAACAGGGATGGAACAGGAAAAGAAGACCAGAACCAGAGGAAGAAAAGGGATGTCTCAGTGAAATCACTGGAATGACTCTCTTGGGAAGATTTGGGGTGGATTTTTTTGTGCCTCCATCCACGATTCTTCCATAATTTCTGGCAAGTCCCTGAGCATCTGCAAGGTTGCATCTGTTGTCACGAAGTGACAGTTGTTTCAATATTTCCTGGAAAATCCCCTCTTATGTGACATCATGGCCAGGTCTCCACAAGCACTGTATGTTTATTGCTGCAGCAGGGCTCACTCTGAGTCTGGTACCTGCTGTCCAGGGGCTGGAAAGGGAGGTCAGTAACTCCATTTTCCATCTAAGTGGATCCCTTCAGCTCAGTTTTCCTGCTTCTCCATCTGCCCTTCATCCCTTGCAAAACGGTGATGATACAACCCCAGCAACTTGCTGGGAAGCTGTGAAAACAGGCACTCTCACATCTAGGGAGTTCTCTGCACAGGAGTGATCACCACAACGGAGCAGCTCACAGAGAAATGAAAAATACGTGTTTGAAGGACATGCCCTGAATACAGCCCCTCCAGCATTTCTAGTACTTGACTTTGTCACCTCAACACTCTTTGCTGGATATAGTTTTTGTGCATTTCTTAGCATGCTTTTAGAGTCAAGCTGAATAAAACAGGGAGTTTGTCCATGTCATCACATCAAAACTCAGCTTATCTGCGGGGCTGCGACCTCTAGATTTGCTGAAAATCTGAGTCCATTTAACTGAGTGAGTAACACAGCCACTTTATTTGGCCCTGGAAGAGAGTCCCTGAGAGCAGGGCAGAAGCAGGCTCTGGGCTGTGGACTCAGCTGCCCTTAACCAGCATATCCTGCTGCTGCCCTGAGCTGCAGTGACTGGGGAGGTAGTTCTCAGCCTCTATCAGGAGCATGGGATCTTCAGGAAATGCAGCCAAATCTCAACTTAATATGTAAAACCTTTTTTTTTTTTTTTTTTTTATTTTACCTCAGACTTATAATGTGGCCCAAATTAGAGGGATTTTTTTTTCCCTGCCACTCCCAGAGCTGGCAAGAAGCCAGATTCCAAGGCCCTGCTCCATACAGCTGGAACTGTATGATCTTGCAGGATGAAAGGCATTTTGGAGATGTAAGCTCATAGTAGCAATTAACAGAAACAAGTTCAGATGCTGTTTCTGCCTACATGCAAATGAAACTCAGAAGAGACTCAAGAGCCAGGCTTGCTAAGGGATGGCTGACACTGATAGGCAGGTACCAGCCCTGTAAACAAGCAATTAATCATATGGGTGTCTTCGCTGCCTCAGCTTTAACCAGTCTCAGAGGTGAAAGGTTCAGTCTTGCACTTCACTGCTGGAGCAAAAGGGGACACATGAGCTTACAAATAAAAAAAGGCTTGAGCTGCCAATGATTAGAACAACTCTCAAGTAACTGGTTGCCTCCAGCAGGCTGGAGAGAGTGCTGGAACCTTCCACCCTG
This sequence comes from Lepidothrix coronata, assembly GCF_001604755.1. NCBI lineage: Eukaryota > Metazoa > Chordata > Aves > Passeriformes > Pipridae > Lepidothrix > Lepidothrix coronata. The sequence goes on from NW_016690191.1 coordinate 4,533,367, forward strand.
TAGAACATCGGTTCTAATGCAGAACTTGTTCCAAGGAGTTAGGAGGCATTGGTTAAATCCAAGGGATTAGACTGTATGTGTCTGCTAACTGGTGCCACTTGAGAGGAGAGCGCAGTTCTGCACTGAGTGGTCTCCCCTGCCCAGAGCCACGCTGATGGGACACAGCTCACACAGGGACTATCACAAGGATGCAAGCAGCACAGCACAAGCCAAGCTGAACCTGTGTTGGCTCAAAATAAGCAAAACAGGGGCGACCTGTGGCTAGGCAAGCAGGAGCTGAGTGGAGCTGAGCCGAGCTGCTTCGCCCATCTTGCGGCAAATTGATCCCAGAAAATTGGTTCATCGTGCTTAGCTTTTAAGTACTTATTTTTGCTGAGTCCTTTTTTTGTTTCAGCTTCTGCATGTTACACAAAAAGATAAAATCCAGAAGGAGCAGGGCCCCAGTGTCTCACAGAGGGAGGTGGATCCACACTGGGCTGCTTCAGCTGCACGGGAGTTCACGGCTTCCAGACCAGCTTCTCCTCCCTGTCTGTCTCCTGGCTGCGCCAGCAGGAAGGGAGGTTTTGGCATTGGTGAAAACAGACAACCTTGAAGCAAAACACTGAAACTTTGTGTGACTAAGTGGATTTACCACAATCTCCAGCATCAAATAAATCTCCACCCATGGCCCCCAGCCCTCCCCTGCTTCCCTTTCCCATGCAGGCTCATCCAGTCTCGCTTTGCCAGCCAGCCCCTGCCATTCACCCTTGGGATTTACCTTCACTGCCACCAGCATTTTGTCGTTGGTGGGGCTGAGGTTGTAACACTCGGCCAAGAACACCTTCCCAAAGGCACCTTCTCCCAGCTCCCTCTTCAAAACGATGTCTCTCCTCTTAATATGCTGGACATCTGTTGGAGGGAGGGGAGGAAGAGGGAGAGGGTTGAGGGAAGAATGAATCAGGGTTAATTCAGGGAATGGAAAACAACTAATTCAATTTTCTTGCAAGCTGCAAGGGATCTGAAATTGCTTTGCAAAAACATCTACAGGGATCTTTTTACCCACCCACAGAACGCAGCCATCTCTGGGATGGAGCTAGTCTCACGAAAAACATCTGCGAGGAAAGTACTTGAAGTTTATCATGTTCTCATGACAAGCTCGTGGCAAGCTTCTCCACAGGGAGAGGAACCTTTGGGGCAAGTTCTGCTATAAAGACCTGAATCTCTTTGGAATGATCCTGGAAATAATCCTTCTCCTGTGAGGCGTAGCAAAGGTCACATACTTCTGATGCCAGGCCAGGCAAGATTAGAAGATCCTGTTGAGTTTTGCATTTCAAATGGGATTAGTTTAAATTCAAACGCAGCAGATTTTTGGGGTTCAACCTTGGCAAGTCAAATCATTCCCAAGAGGAGGAGGACCACTGACCCCCATGCATGTTAGGGCATCAGCAGGAGCCAGCTGGAAGCACCGAGTACTGTCCTGCAGCAGGACCCTGACCCTGCAGCCTTTACTCGACTGTTACCTCAGAAAGGTCATCCCAGGATACAGTCACTGGCACAACAGACAAACTGAATCCATTAGTTTCAATGATCCTTTCCACTGACATTTAGGATGGCAAGGACTGACAGAGAATAGCAACCCAGGTTTCAGGAAGAATCAGAAGAGCAGTAGCTATTAATTTACCAAAGGTACAGAGGCCAAAGAAAATTGGTCTGCTCGGCTAACAGGTCATTCCTAAGGGCTGAGTCTACCCAGGGATCAGGCATGTACAAGGGTGGGTAAGTGACTGTGGGATATCCACTAATGTTTTGGCATGATTAAATGCCACTGGTTGCTGGGAGAAGTTGTGGGTTTCCATATCCTCTTCTGGGAACAATACTAGGGCACAGCTACTTGCTACCAAACCTCCAAGCACTTTTCTGATATCACAGCACCCCTGCAGCTCCTCAGCAATACAAAGAGGCTTTCTAATGCCCATAATAAGCTGTAGAAGCAGCTACAGATGCACAGCCACCATAGCATTTTCTGGAGGAACAGTACTCAAAACTTCATCTCTCTAAACTGTCCTTCAGTGAGGCTTACTGCCTCCCTTGAGAACTCCGGCACCACAGACCACCCCCAGCTTCAGCCTGAAGGTCATGGCAGGGCAGTGGAGAGCTGTACACTTTTCTCCATTGCCTGGCGAGCAAAAGCTGATGCATGACAGGTCTCCCCAAGCAGAGGCATTAAGTGGGTCAGTGCCCTCTTTCCACTCCTACCCTGAAGCGTCCATAACCCTGAATATGTTTGCTCACACAAACTGGACCACTTTTGAGTCTTTTCCATCTCTTCCATCTGGCACAGGTACACACCCCTTGGCTCAGGTGCATTTTCCATGGGACACTGCAGATCCAGGAAGTGGAGGTGACTAACTCCAGGTTTCAAACTGGCTGCAGGGACATGTCACTAACAGAGATCACAATCTGCCACCAGCTCCTGCCACCCAGGTGTCCAAACAGGTACCTGTATCGACCCAGGGGGGCATGTGCCCCACAACAACATAGGTAACACAATGCATCAAAACTCCAAGGGATTAGAAGACAAGCATCCTAATGGATTTTGTACAATTAAGCTTTTTAATTAGGAGCTCAGAGGCAGGTTTAAGGAGCTGCCATTTCTGGGCCTTTGGCTTGTTTGGGAAGATGGATGCCGTGAGATTGCATAAGCAATGGGCCTTGTAATGAAAGATGCCTCTCTGGGGAATTCTCATTGACCTTTTTGTTAATTGTTCCGCAGACTGAAAAGTGTTACTTACCGATATTAATAACATTTGTAACATTAAGGCACAGGGTGGTAGGCACATCTAAAATTACTCTGGTATTAAACCTGCAGTGACAGCCAGGGAGAACAAATCACATGTGGACTTTGCCTTCTCCACCTGGTTTAGCTGAGTGTTTAAGGAGTACCTTGAGAAATCTGAGAAATTATGTGTTGAAATGTTAAGTGATGCACTTGGGTGAGGAAAGTCCTAATCTAAGAAAAGCTCAAATGGTACCAATTTACTTTATAGAGTAGAGAGAAAGGATTTTTTCCTCTTTCTCTTGGCAAGCATTTCTATAACACTCATCACTACAGTACCTTGGACTTACTGTATTGACAAACCACATATTTGCATTGTTGGTCTCCTGAATAGCAGCAGTCAAGAAAGCTGCAGGGGAATGATCTGGTACTAAGAGGAGCCCAAGGACACTTTAAAAAACTCAGAAATGTAGCAATTGCAATCCGATTACCCCATTTGGTGTGAGATAAAGTTAAAAAGGAAACTGTCTCAGAATAACCAGCAATACTATTTGAGAATGTTTATACTTCTTGTGAGTGACACCATGAGAACTGAAGCAAACTTCTCTTTCTGAACTCTCCAGAGTCTTGCCCAAAATGTTCAGCTTCCAATTTTTCCTCCCAACAACATCTTAATAAATGATCAGACATTTCTGAGAGCTGGCATCCAAACTGTGTAATTATGTCTACATTATTAAAATAACATCCCATCTGTGTTCAAGACCAGATTTTGCAGCAAGTTGTTAAAGTCACCTGAGAAGCTTCAGGGAAAATTTATATGAAGAATTAAAGGTGCTATTGCAGCAGGCAGAGTTGAACTGAGAGAGGAGCAATACTTTTGCAGTGGTGGATGCATGTAGCACTGCTGGATTTAAAATAAACTTGGGTGGTTATAAAAATAAAAGGGTCATGAAGTTAAGTAGTTTGACAGCAACTGGACAATCTTAATGTAGAATCAGAAAAGTACTTTTGCTGATCACAATTTCTCTCAACCTCAATTGGCCATAAATTTTGCTTCACAGCATTTTAGACACAAATGGAATAATAAGTGAGTTATAATAAATTGCTTTTTCACATGCTATAGGACTAAAATAGTGAATTTTACACCAAATTCTTCCATTCACAGAGAGATCAGCACTATGATTAATTCTAAATTACTATTAAAGATGGGCTTTGGCCATAAAGCAGTGACAAACCACCCCGGCACAGTGCAGATGGCTGTGTTATTGTGCTAACCCTGCACCTCTGTGCTCGTCTGTCCTGGCTGTAACTCACAAGGAAGGCAGAGTAGCCATGAAGGATGCTCTGCTGCAAGGGCACCTCAGAGGTTCATCTGCATAAATCTGTTTACCTCCTCCTGGAGAAAGCTGAGCCCTGTCTGATAAACAGCTGGTGTTTATTTGTTTTAGGCAGGCAGTGGTGTGCTAATCTGTCTCGGCTGTGTTGCAGTCAGCCCTGTAGACAAGGTGTATGCAAACTGCCTTCCCCTAAGTACGACTCCTTTGGTTTTTTTTCTCCCCTTGTACCATTAACTTATAAAAACAAGCCAACAAGACAATTCAAAAAAAGAACCTTTGCAGGAGCCACAGGAAGATCTGACAGGAAAATAAGCAGACTTGACAGCATGATGGGAACTCATTCAAAGCCGTGCTGTATCTGCAGGAAGGATGCGAGCACACAACACCAAAATAATTCCAGTTTAAAATGAAACATCTTTTAGTCCTTGTTTTGGGATTACTATGTTGCTGCATGACACAGGCGGAAAGTTGGGTAGATTTTCCACCTTCCTTCTTGTCCATCAAGATTTAACACATGGAGGAAGTGTTTCAAACTCTTGTTGTGAATAGCCCACTAACCACACCAGAAAGCACCCAACCTGCAGCTGGTTGGAAATGGCCTGTGACTTCAGTTCAGTGACAGCAGCAGGAGGGGAAGTTAACAAGAACAAGTCTGGGACACTGCACCCACCTTTACAAATAGCCTCCAAAGCAGAAAGCTTTCCCTTTCACTGGAAGAGCCGAGGCAGAAGGGTGGCAGCTGCAGATCTGCAAAGGGATCTTACCTAACCACCTCTGAACCTTTTTGCAGGACAACTGACTTGATCTCTGCTTAAAGTGAATTTAATCAGAAAAGTGGCTGTCTAAAACCAGAAACTTCTTCCTCCCCATCATTGCACCCATGTGTCCTCAGTCATGTCTGTTCATCTCCTTGACACAAACACATTCTAGTTTGCTAAACTTGCAAACCCAGCACATCCATGAGATACAGCGGAAGAAGAGGAGGGAACAAGGTTAATTCTGCTTTTCTTACACATCAATCTACCACTTTCTGATGGGTCACTTCTGCACTGGCCCTTGTGATTGAGTCTGGAAAAACAAGGACTTTTCCACTTGTATCACTGATTCAATGACTCTTCTCCCATCTTTTATGCTCATATTGCAGAGTCTCTCTAGCTTATGGTAAGGTCAAGGCACAAAGACCCTGACCCAACCTCCAAATCCCAGGTAGAGCATATGGAGCTGGTAACAGACTGTGTGTAATGAAAACAACTTGTTTTGAATAACCACCAGATTTCAATCACATGAGCGGATATTGGGACGTTTCATTGGTACATTTCATGAATCTAATTTTCCAATTACTGTCTCATTTCTAAATCAGTCTTGGGCATCATATAAAGAAGAGATGGGTTCAGTGACACTGCAAATTCTCCATTTCAGATTCCCATCACAGCCAGAATACTTAAAACCATGGTTTGATAATACAGTTGAAACCTGGATGCACAATTGTGTTTGGACACAGATGACTACAGTGGGAGGTAAATGGACAAATCAAACTCCAAGCAGAGTAAACCATGAGCAGTGCCAGTACTTAAGTTACAGTGAAATGCAAAACTACTAATGCTGGATCATTTACACCAGGTCAATTTCAATTGTTAGATTAATTAATTTCAATTACTTCCTCACATCTCCTTCTTTCAAACTCCCAATCAGCAAGCAGTCTGTCTCATTGTTGTGTTTTTAGTGAGTTTCTTGATCTTGGACTATTAATTCACAAACAACATGTGGCTTGCTGGCTGAACAGAAAAAAGTTACAGAAATTCCTCCATTCACTTTTGCCACTCTCTTTACCAGAATATTTCTATTCTAGCCAAGAAAAGACCAATATCAATTTTCTATAATTTTTTTCTTTCCTTCTCACATGTGGCCCTGTTTTCCCTAAAGGTAGGTCCTTTCCTGCACCTCTTCATCACCAGCTCCTCCCTCCCTCAGCTTTTTCAAATCATGGCATTTTTTTCTCTCTTTTTCTTCTTCTCTATTTTTTCCCCTCTTGTTGTTCAAGCCCTGTTTTAAAACTGACTTATTTTAGATCTGTTTCTAGGGTATCCTGATTTGAGTCTGATCCTGGGCTCTTTGTAGATATGGCCTTGATTTTCATAAGCTTCTAAAACCTCATTTGCATCAACAGCACTTTATAAATGATAACAACAATGACTTTTTAGTGGTGGCTGAGTCATTTGCTGTAACAACTAATTTATGCCATAGAATTGTCTCTTTTCTTTATACCTAAGTTGTCCCCAAAAAGGTAGCAAAGTTCTCACTTAGTCAATATGATTCATTCATTTCTTTCTTGGTACTGCTGAAATAACTCCTATGAATAAAGAGCTGCATAGCTTTGCTGCTCCATGACAATTAAAACCAAATAATCAAAGTTTACAATTTATACCGGAAATCTTCTTATTAAGACATGTAAGTACCAAGCAGAGTGCCTTTCATGTCAGGCAGTCAATTGCAGCCTGGATGTCAACGAAACGTGTTGATGAGTTATCCGATGTACCTGATCAGAGCAAAGCGTGCACATCAGGTAGGACCAGATCAAAGAGCCTTGCCACTGGAGGGCTGGTAAGTCATTCTCTCACAGACTTGTCTAACAGTGAGAGAAGGTAATGCATAGGCAGGCTGCACAGAGGTGGAGTCTCCCTCCTGGCCTGGCGCAAATCCATCAAAGTCAATGAAGGATATTGATTTCAATCAATGGCTGCTGTGAAGTATGTGTAAACAAAGGGAGAATCAGTCCCACATCATTTTAAAAAATGGAGACATAAACAGGTTCTCATCTCTGCATGGACTCTGAGTAGGTAGCCCTCCACTTGTGGTGGCTTCTCTCCCAGCTCTGACATGAGCCACCTCTGGGAAAGGGCCTGGGTACACGCTCCAGCAACTCGGCGCTGTGCCCAGACACTGGTTCTTTGCCAAGTTCCTCTGTAAGACACCCTTCAAGGACTTGGATTCAAAAGAGTTGTTGATTATAAGTACCAAGCAGTTCTGACACAAATCATAGAGGTTTATGCAAAGCATATCTGAATCTTTGGGAACCTGGTGGAGCAACTACAGTTTTTGGCTCAGTCAAGGATCACACTCCATAAAGACCTTAAAAGATAACTATTTTATGTTTCTGCAGTTCTTTTCATTTTCTTACCATCACCTTCATTCCTTATGATCAGTGCAAGGCAAGAGTGCAGATCCCAGGTGGGAAGGAGGCATTATTGCCCAGCTGACCCAGCAGACCCAGAGCTAATGCACTACATGCTGCTAAATGAACCTCGGTAAAAAATAACAAGCCTTGACGCATTTAGCTGGGCAATCTAGGTTAAAAAAATTATCCAGGAATGCCAGTCTAAACCAGGAGCTGTCAGTGTAATCAGGCTCAGAAAAACAGACCAACCTCTGCCTGCAGATCTCTGATGCTTTCTAAATACCTTACATCCACCACTTTCAAGCCTACCTCTGGCAATCAGGACATCATCAGCTCCTCTGGCTTTTGCTGTTGCAATAGCAGATGGAGAGAGAGCCCTTACCCAAAGGGCTGCCTTTCAGCTAACTCTAGCCAGAACTGATTCAAGGAAGAGCTGTCTTTCTGCAGAACAGCCCTCAACCTCCACAGAGGGATGTGATTTGCAGCATGGAGTGACTGGATTAGCACCTGCTGAGCTGCCGTAACCTGAGCTGCTGCACCAGCTCCAAATGCAGCCACACAGCGACCACCAACAGTCCACATGTACAGTGCTCTCAGAGCTGAAGGCAAGTGGAAAGGGAGTGTGTGTGTGCGTGTAAAGGAGCTGAGAGAAAGGCAAAGCACAATCACACCTTAAACCAACAACTCACCAGATGCAAGTCCAAAACCTGCCAGAGTCCCTCACTACATCACACTGAAAACCACTCCGAAGTGGATGACATTACCTGGAGTGACATTACCTGGAGTGACATACCTGCAAAGTTTAAACCCAAACCAAACCAAAGTCTCATTTTCTTAATGAAAAAATCTAGAAAAAAATACAGTTAGAATGCACTTGGCACCACTCCACAGACACTAAGCAGAAAAGTCTGTCCCAGCTTAAACAACCTGACACTCCTATAAAAACAAAACACAACTTCAAACCCTTCTCATCCATTTCAGTCACATAAATCTGAGTACAAACCACTTAGTAACTATTTTATGAAGAGAGCAATGCAAAGTGTCCCATGGCTACTAGGTTCTGAGCAGTCTCAACTGGGATGCACAACCACTGCATAGTCCTACAGAACCAAAAGCCATTTCACAGAGATCCCTGGAAAAAGCAAAGGTTCACCCCATGCTTGCCAATGTCTCTGTATGCACCGACTCCTCCTCAGCTGGCTCCCACAGGAACACAAAACACTGCTGACGGGACCAAAACCTTATTAACATTCCAGACAAAAGAGCTAAAAAACATCCAGTGATTACCAACATCTTCTTCACCTTCTCAAATAATTTCTGGCTGGTACTAGGCTGGAAAGATAAACTGCCTCTCCAGCTTCAGCAGTCTGTCTCCTTAGGCATCCAGCGCCAATTTCACATCCCAAGGGGACACTTGGGCTCTGCTTTTTGTATACAAGGGTTAACACACAGCTGGGCTCTTCTGAAGAGGAAGACCATCAGAAGACACATAGAGGAGGGACAGAGTGGGCTGCAGAGGTCTTTCCACTGGGTGAAATGCCCAAGAGCCTCATGGTAATGTATCACACAAAGCATCCTCCTCACTGACTCACTGATACACTCCAGCAGCTCTTGGAAATAGGGATTGGGATTCTTGGCAGGGTGGGAGGAAAAGGGAAAGAGAGAGGAGAAGGGAGTCTTTCTGGTGAGCATGTTTTCTTTCCACCAGCCAGGCCCCTAGGTCCCCTGCTGCCAAAGCACTCAGAATAAAACATTAATTCAATACCACACATTTAATTACACATTATTTGAAAGTGAATTTATTTAACGGAGGAAAATAGTCTTCAGAGAGCATCTGCCTCCCTCAGACTCATGCATCTGCAGGGAGGGGGGCTTGGAGAGGAGATACAAGGAATAATGGTTTGTTTTACATCAGCAGCTATTGCCATTCAGCTCATCCCTTCAAAAGAGGAGATTTTAAAGATATAGAGTTCTGTTTTGCAGGAACTTACGGGTTGATTTGATTTTCCAGCTAGTTTTCACTTGATTGGAAAGTCCTGCTGCAGACAGATACCACTTGTCTTTCTTTTTTATTATTTTTCCAAGGGAAAGGAAGGATTACTGGTGGAGGGATGGAGGAGGATCGGCTGCCCCTCGAGGGACCACGTGATAGTCAGATTTCAGGCTTAAGGCTTTAACAACACAGTAATCAGACACTTAACAGCATCCTATTGCTGAGATGGATAATCACAAGAAAGCTGGAAGTGACCAGGTCTCAGCAGCAGCCTCCCAGCACTGAGAATGTCTCCCAGCAGGAATGCAGAGGCTTACCTTCTACCCCGAGGTCCCAGGGGCTCATGGCTGTCGGCTCCCCCAGCCTGCGAGCTCACTGCCATGGCTCTGCCTGCTCCAGTGAGGCCAGGAGCCCGGCAGCACCTGCCTTCAGGCAGCGTTCATTTCCCCAGTCAAAGCTTCACCGCAGAGATGGGAACAGACTCCAGTTCCTGGTGCAGGAAGCAGCCCCTCCATGGCTGCATGTGAATTGTGCTGAGCTGTTGCAAGGCCAGAAATGAGATGTTGGGTCCTTTGTAGGAAGGAATTTGCTCTCAGTAAACTCAGCCTGAACTTTTGCCTTTGTGGTCCTCTAGGCTATGGCACCCCCATGTCCCAGAAGAAGGATGTCACACAGGGCTGGGTTAACTGCCTCATGCCACTTGAACCTTTCTCCCAACCCTCATCACTGCACCAGGTCTTCCTCACACTCCTTAATTTGGGAGCAGCACTGAAACGCTCCCTCATCTTTGCAACAGCCTTGATCAGATGTCATTCCTGCTCCAGAGTGACAGGCAGACACAAAAGTGCGTTGTGCACCACCACTGCTGGCACCCAGGAGAGCTCAGCCCAGCCAGTACTGACCCCCACAGCAGGGTGTATCTCTGACCAGCAGACAACCCATGGTCAATCATCACCCTTTTTATTCTCACCAGCCAGATCCTGCTGGTGTCATCCCCACCTCAGCCATCAACTTCAGTGCCATGCTGCAGTTGCTGACATAGCCAGGTAGGTATTGCAGCACAGGCTTCAGGTCACAGCATTAAGCTTTTCCTTGTAATTTTGAGGATTCTCAGGGGGTTTTGATACTACTATTTCAATGCTGTTCAGTCTCTTTCCTGATCCACTGTTCGAAGGATCTAGCCCCCACTACAAATGCTAAAAAATTCCAGATATATTGAATATGTTCTGGAAACTACGTGACTATTAGAAGGGTGGCATTAAAGAAAGAGGTATGGTTTGGAAGAGGTTCACGTGCTGTACTACAACTGTGGTCCCTTACTCTGAACAGAGTAAGAACTGGCCCCAAAGTTGGGTGCAAAATGAAGAAGTATCTTTAGACAAAGTGCAGTTCCCTCCAGATATGGAAGTTCATAAAGATTTCAAGAAAAATCTGTTGTGACAGAATTTCTGAACCACCTCAAGGCAGGAAATTTGGTGAGAGGGTCTCATCTTCTGCATTTTCCAGCTAGAGCTCCAGGCAGGTTGGAAATGCTTCTGATTGTTGCCATCCTCCCATCCTCACCATCATCACAAAAGGAAAAGACAATTTTTGAAAAAACAGTATCATGTGCTTTTTTTTTGCCTTTTTTTTTTTTGGCAACTGTGAACTCTGGGTAGCAATATCTTTTCTTGCTCCATTCCCAGTCATTTTGCCACCACCAACTTCCTTTGGTGATCATTAAATGAGTGGCTAATGCAGCCAAACCCACAGAACAAGAAAATTCCAAAAGTAAGGCCATATGGAGTAAAAACATGAGGTGTTGAAAGACAGATCTCAGGCTCAAGTTAGGATTTCATTAGAAAGTCTCCTTCCAATTTGCCCAATTTCCATCTCTCCTCTTCCTTCCCACCTCCTGTGATTCCCTTTCTTGCAGGACTGACACAGGAATTGTGCTTATGTCTACGGCTTGATGAGGTGTTCCCTCGGACTCACATTTTCCTAACATCCCAAACGGACCTTTTTCTGTCTTTGTTTCTGCCTGAGGTTTCCTTGGCTTTCTCCCTACTTGTCTACACATCCTTTTTTCCATCTTTCCAACTTCTCCTGCAAAAGGAAACCCCTGAAGGAGGAGTAATGTGAGACAGCTCTGCCTGCTGGGCTCTAAAATTACTGTGGTTTGGGTGATTTAGGCTATTGTTAAGAGGCAGCAAATTATGCAGAGGGAGATAAAGAGGAGGAGGATCTTACAAAGGAATTAGTTAATCTGATGGGGATAGCAGCTGGTCCTCATTTAACCCTCCAGGTGTGTGCTTCCCCTGCTCCTTTGGCCTATGTCTGAGTCACAAGTAGGATACAATGAATGCTGTACTAGTGTTACTGTGATTCTGCACAGCAACAGAAGAAGGGGAACCTTAGAAAAAGGTTCCCCTGAAAGGGGGGGGGGACCTGAAAGGTTCACTGCTGAAAAAGAAAGAAGATAAGCAGCTCTAAATGAGAGAAAGGAGCCCACCAGTACCCTGGGTCCATCCCACAGAAGAGGATCCCTGAAAGGCAGCAACTCAGCCATGCATTGACTCCAAAGCTGCTCCACAGTGGAATCTGACTTGTTTCACAGGCACTGGCTGAGGCATTGTCCAGTCAACAGCACCTTCCTCTCCTTGGCAGGAACAGAGCTCTTTGAGGAATGAGAGGTGAACCAGAAAAAGGTCTCCTTGAGTAAGGCTTTGGAAATCCCTCATCACCGGGAGTTCAGTGCTACGTAAGGAACCCCAGGCATCCTTCCCTGATGGCACTGCTTCACCATATCCCTGCTATGTCCTGCATTTGTTGTGATGAGAATCCATATTTTTTATTGTCTCTGACACTCCCAGCATGTGGAGAACATATGATGATAAAACAACATATATTTGTCCACTTGTCAGTCTGTCATCTTTCAGCAATGTCTCACGCCATTATGAGCCACCTGATTTGGGTGAATTTTCATAAAAAACAGCACAAACTTCACTGAGTCCAAGAGGGAAAAAAAAAAAAGAATCCTACAGTTTTCTCCTGTGGCCAAACATCAGTGTCTGCACCAGAGGAAAAATAGCCAGTTAATTCTTCTTAAAGGTCCTGGTGAGACTCAAGAAAACATTCTGCAGGGCTGGTAGCTTCAGAAGACATGATTAATTGCAGATGGTGGAAAGGTGCATGTTCAGCTTTAACTGAACTATGTGTGGGGACTGGATGATTGTTAAGTTGGTATTCAAGGCACATGGGGAAGGCAACCCACTAGGAACTTCAGCTACAAAACCAAGATTATATATATATACTTCTATATATGTATCATATATGGCTTAACAGCTTAAATTTAAATGTGCATTCTGAAGTTTTACAGCAAGAACATACTGCTAGTGGAGAGGAGAAAAATCAGCAAGATTGCTGGGAAAGGTGGGAAAGGGTAATACTGTTTTGCAGTTAGGTGAGGATGCAGAGGCATAAAAAGAACCTCCCAAAGCTGGCAACTGCGATTTGTAGACGAATATATGTGGGTGAAGCTGAAGAGCATAGAGTGGAGTATAATGGTGGAAAGATCTCCAATATGCCTTTAGCTGTTTTTCCTCACTAGCCTAGGACAGGTCTCATTTCATCAGAAAATACCTTGAACAAGACTATATATGTTGCTTTCCTGAACTACCTTAATTGGAGGGCCATCATCAGATCCTGGGATGGTAACATGGAAAAATCAGAGGCCGGTGTCCACTAATCCAATCCATCAGTCTGCCTGCAAATCCTGTTTCCTTATTGCAATCTGAGCTTGTAAAGTGACCCCAAATTCAGCTTGTATTAAAAAGGTCACCTTGATGTCTTTTCTTTATCAATCAGAGTTTAAATCAAGTCCCTTAACCTTTTCCCAGGGCAGAGATTTTTCAAGCAGCTAGTGGGAAAACCTACCCAGATCAATATCTGAGTGCATATGAACACCCAAAGTTCAAAACTTCGCTCAGACTTCTTGCATTTACACAGTCAGCTGCAATTCTCCTGCAAACGAGAGCTCACATCAAGTCATCTGAGGTCCCCAGACTAGAAACTGGAATTGTAGAGAAAGAAGACAAAAATAAAAAATAATGAAGGAATAAATAATTGCCGGGCTGTCAAAAATCACTTCTTCATTTCTGGAAGGAGATCAATGAACAACAAATTTCTGTGCTGTCCAGCTTGCTTCATTTCTCCTTCCTTAATGGATAGCACTGTGTCTCTGTGGCACAAATTGCAGTTTCCCTGTGCCATGTCTCTTCCAGTGTGGGTACATTCCCAGTACTGCTCACAGTATTGCAGGAATGTCCAAGTGGTGTTCTCTCTCTCTCT
>NW_016690191.1:4546995-4613398 GCF_001604755.1 Lepidothrix coronata
CAAACACATCCCAAATCACGAGAGGCACTGGCTATGTTTGGGGCCTTGGCCATAGTCAGAGCTGGTGAAAAATTCCTCAGTCCGTGATGATACAAAAGAGAGGACTTTGGTTCTTCCTTCAGTGTTTTCTTTGCAGTTCGTTAGCAGACATCATGAAAAACAGGTGATTAAGAATGACCTTCAGGACACATCACTTTCAACCTCTTTCCAATTGGAAACACTTTTAACCATAGCTCTTTTCTGTCCCTTGCTCTTAGGGCAAATTTCTGCAGAGGCTCTTATTTTAAATCCTGCACTGATGCTTCTAACCCCAGTCATTAATCTCAGATGCTGGTCCTTGTCAAATACTTGTGGAACATCTCAGTGTACTATATCCACTGAATTTCCCTTAGATACAGTGGCAGTGACATCCTCAGGGAATGCTAACAGATTAGTTGAGTGTGACCTCCCACAACTTCAAGCCACATAAGTTTGGCCTTAACAAACCATTGCTTTCCAGGTGTTCTCTCACAACATCCCTCAAAGTTTAAGAAGCTTTCCAAGAATTTCCCAGAGCAAACATTAAACTTACTGGTCTGTCCCTTGTCTCCATTATGTCCACCACCTTCCACCACTTCCAACTTTCATCCAGCTGCTCCATTTTAAATAGACAGTTTAAAATGTCAGCAAAGAGTTTTGCAACTCGTGTGCATGCCCTCAGGTGTACATTATGGGATGTGCTCTTCATCTGTAGAGAATGCTCACATTGTTTCATGCCCTTGAACAGCTGGCCACTCATATGGGGAGATCTTTCTCTTCATTCTCTACAAAGCTGGATGCAATTTTGGTAGATGAAAAATATTTAATAATCCTTCTCTTATTGCTGATTCAAGCTGGCTTTTGTTCTGTCATCAGTCTAAGTTTTCCATATATCACGCTCAAGATAAACACCTTCTCCTCCACATGCTCTGTACCAGCTCTCAGCAGTGCCCCATCGCAGTCTCAATCTCTTGCTTAGCCAGTCTGGTGTATGTCAGTCCCTTCATCCTGTTTTTTATTATCTTTATTTTTACTAGACTGAATATTTAGGGCAGCCTTCCCAACTGTATCTGAAAGACCTGCACTAAAGCCCAGCCAGATTTCTTCAACTCATTTTGCATTCCCTGTAAGCCTGTTCGCCGAAAGGCCACTGGTTTTGTGCAGCTGCCCTTTCTGCAGACCCTCCTCAGCACTTCAGCTCCGCAGGGAATATAATCACTTCAATTTCAAGTGTATTTATTACAGCTGCTCAATTTCCTTTAATCTGTCATTTCTCCTTCTCCTCCCCCCACAATTGCTTTCTTTTCATTGAGCTATGAGTGCACTGGAGGACGCTTTTACCTCCGACCCTCCCTGCCTGCTCCAGCCCCATCCCTGCACTGGCTCACGCTGGGTGCCTTATGCACTGATTATTGCTCGTTACTGTGTAGCTTAATGAATGTGCCGGGCCCTTTGCACACAAATACTTATGTCACAGACAGCATGCTCCCACTGGTGACCCCTTGGGACTAATTGAGGGAGAGAAGACAAGCCTTTCATGCACAAATTGCCTGTATCATCAGCACCAAGAAGGAAAGAAGGACCGCAAAACTCTCCCAAGCCTGTCTGAGAACCTTAACAGAGTGCCCATGTCTGCCTGAGTCTTGTAAAACAACATAATTCTGGGCAGGGAGAACAACGTTTTTATGTAGGGGATGCATGTCCCTTCCCTGACAAGGCTGAGTGCAAAACCACAAGCATCCCTTCAGAGCTGGAGCTGAAACAGCCAGAGAAGCCCCACTTGACACGAAAACCATCAATGTGCCTCCCCGTATGTTCAGCTGTGTGAGCACGCACACCTCCCGAGGTTTAATTGGTGTATTAATGTATTAAAGCACTGACACAAACAAACAGGGACTGCTTTCATAAGCTACAAAATCCTTGAGTACATTGTAATTAGCTGGGCTTGTTAAACCACTTAATAAGAAACAGATAGCACATGTCTGATGGCCCTGCGTCTTGGCTCAGAGGGAAAGACAGGCAAGTGCTTAAATATTAAATGAGTTCAGGTGAATCCTAAGAACTGTTCCCCCAACGGAGGGAACTTCTGCCCAGGGCAAACAGAGCTGAGACCAGCACCAGGGTCACAGGTTTCCCCTGTCACAGCCCCCGCTCCTCCCCTGGTGTCCATAGCTCCCAGGATGCATCTGGGGTTTTCAAGGAAAGGTGGGAAGGGCTGGCACTGGGTGGAAAGCACCATGTTGGACACAAGGGTGGGTTACCTTTTCAACTGTTAGGCTTCTTCCCCTGTGACATCTCATCTTTGGAGTATTCTGGGGAGGAATTACCTGATTTCTGAAGCAGGTAACTGAGGAGCATGAAGTATATGGCTGTATCTTAGCATCCAGTATATTGATTTGGATGGAGTAAGGAGAAGGGAGCATATTCACATAATTCCATATGATACAGCGGCGCTACCATGCCCTGGATTTCACCAGCTCACAAAGAGGACCAAAAGATTTCTGTCCAGCAAATCATCACCAGGACTCATGCTGTAAATGCCCTTTTCCCACTCCCCACAGAGTCCCAGGAAAGGGGAAAAGTCATCAGGAACACAAACAAAACAGGTTACTCACTGTCCTGAATGCAAATGGGCAGGCAGTGCTTTAATTTTATCCCAAATCCCAGTTTACTCCTACAGTGATACCACCAGTCCATGTGTCTCTGCTCAGTCCAGCTGGCTATCCAGCTCCAAATTTAACTTTCCCCAGCACATCACCACGCACAACTGCAGCTTTCAGAGAGCGGGCAGAGAAGCTCCCTTAAACACCGCCTCCACCCAAGTCCACCACGGGGATTTGCAGCTCTGCAGCTATTCCTAGATCCCAACTGGATTCTTCTTTTCATCTTTGTTCTGCCTCCTATTCTAGTGCTGAACCCCAGGCTTGCTGCCTTGGAGCTTCCTCCAAATGCTGCATTCATTCATTTTTAAAGGTGACCTTCCAACTTTAAAGGAAGTTAGCAAGCCTCACTGTCTTCATTTGCCCTCTCCTTCTTTTCAACCTGCTCTTTATTATGAATTAAAAAGGGGCCTGAAAGGTTTTCTCTATTAAAAAATAAAAGCTTTAGAAAGAGCACATTTCCAAATCATTTCTCTCCCAGTTTTTGCAGCAGCGTCTTGGGTGTCACGGTGTTTGCTTGCTGCAAACTATCAGCTGCCAGCTCTGATGGTGAAACCTGCTGGGGGTTTGGCCACCCACTCGACCCTGTGGGTGCCTGTCACCCCACCCCACCACGGGTCACCCTCTCCCTTGTTCTGTCTCTGCTATTTGGCAAAGCAGTGCCCTGAAAGGTTCTGAGTGAAAAATAACCTTTGAGGGGGCAGGGCTGGTAGTGGGGTTATTTTTAACTTGAACCATACTAGACACCCAGGTTAGACTGCGGCCTCATAAGGTCTTGTGCTGGCACAAATGAAGAGCAGCAAATAATTGAAGTTCTCTTTATTTCACCTTACTGCCAAAAGTGGATCTTACAAGCCCTGGGGCTGTATAGTGGTGGAAAGGGAAGGTGTCTCCAGCCTTTAGCAGTAAGATTACTCCTGCCAATGAATTGGTGACAGTAATTAAAAAGGCAATAGCAAAGCAACATGATAGTTTTCTACTGCTGTGGTACAACATTTTGACATTTAATCAGGAAAAGCAGAACCTGAATTTTTGCTGTAATACAACTGATGTAAGAAGGAAAACCATGATCTTATAAAGTGAAAGCTCAACTTCCAGCCCTTCTCTTAGATTACAGAATCAAACAAACAACAACAAAACACAAAGAAAATGCAAACAACCGACCAGTCCCTCTTCCTCTCTTTCTACTTTGTTGGCTGAGAGTTCTGCTGCTATCCAGACAGGTTGTGTTGACTATTTCTTTCTGCCAAGAGGTCAGGACACCACAAACCAGCATCATACAGCCACACTCTGGATTTAATTATTGGCATTTGCTTCTGTGGACATCTGGCTATCAGGAACAAGGCTGACACCCACAAACTCATTTCATGCTGACCACCAAGTGACCACAAGTGAGCAGAAGCCCTTATTCACAGCTGGCTTGTGCCCCACTGAGCCTAGAAGTGTCTGGCTCAGTTAGAAAACACCCAGCCTCTCTTCTCAAACCATTCAGTTATTCCCCCCTGCCATTGTTTGCCAGATTCAGTGTTAACCCCTCAACCCTATTTGATCCCATAGCATCACTAGGACTCTTTCATTCTCATTCCAAGCCAACATGTCCTTGATTTTCTCAACAGCCCTACTGTGTTCTCACACACTCATTAGGACATACACCTCTTTGAAAGCCAATCATCAAGCTGCACAACATGGGAAGCAGTTGATTAGGTTCTTGCTACAATTATCTACTGAAAGTAGAAGAATAGTTCAGATTTTTAGGAGAAAAAGAGGGTTTCCCAAAGCAAAGGCAAGATTTCAAGGAGGTACTACCAGGTCAAGATTTAGTACAATAAATAATGGAAGGCTCCTCGCCTCACAACCTCAGCCTTTTCTTAGCTCTGATGCTCAGTTTCATCTTTGGGCAATGAATGATTCATGAAGCCTTAAAATATATATAATCTATATCTCCTAGAACAAAGAGTCTTTTTTTCAGGGGGTTGTGAGGGAGCAGGGAGCAGTATGTGTGATGCCTGCACTTGGGCTTGGATGTCCCTTGGGAAAGGACCCTTGTGGGTCCCTGCTTCTTTCCAAACCCGAGAAGCTGTTCTGAGCTTGAAGCTGAGCTCTGTGGGAGACACCAGCTCAGTCTCTCTGACACAGGGACGTACTTGCTACTGAGGGTCTCAAGAGCTGCTGTCTTGAATCACACCCAGAACAAGCTCAGAGCCAGGCTCTTCTCATCCATCAGTGCACTATGGGGGACTTCAGTCATTTATGAAGAATTGCAGATGGGGAAGCTGCAGCAAAAACTTACCTCCATGTCACAGACCCTGAATGCGTTACCGTCCCGACTTCTAGTTCTTTGCCTTGGGCTGTAGATCACATTTAATAAATGTGTCTCTTCCCTTGGAAATCCAACACCATCTTTCCATTATGAATATTTGATTCCTTCTATGCATACAAACACAAACATACACACACCCCTGCACCATGATCAGAGAACATCTACTTACTTCTCCAGAGAAGAAAACCACTTTGGGCAATTCCAGAGTTGTTATGTCAAAGAAACAACTGAAGAGATGGTGATCTGATTTCTACTTGGGGAACCTAAGCATGGAGCTGGGTAAGATCTGGTGAAAGCTCCAACCCACGAGGATCCATTCTTACTCAGAAGGGAGCACAGGGAAATGGGCAGGCAAGAGATGGAGAGGTCTCAGACAGGGATGGCTGGGCAGTAAAATTCCCTGGGGCTCGTGTCCAGCAAGCTTGGGATGCCTCCCTCCTTGTGCTGGCACACCAACAGCTCAGGTACATGGCAGAATGAGCTTCACAGTGCTGTAAACTAAGGGCACAGATGTGCCCCAAAAGGTTGAACCATCCCTTCAAGGGATCATCCAAATACATTCCTGTGCAGCCCTTTGTTTTCAGTGGTCTTTTGGGGGATCAGAGAGCCAGGTTTCAGTCTGTGCTGTATCTACAGCTCATGATCACCACATGTCCTTGCTCTTTTGAATCTTAGAGATCTTCCTTAGAAGGGATGTTGTCGATCCTTACCTATTTGGGTATACCTGATCGTATCTTTTATGCTCAAGAGTCTTCTTTATTTTCTAAGGATGACTGTCTTTTTGGTGAGAGATATTCTTCTTCCCTTGTGAGACTGCTATTGATATCAATCTGCTCGGTTTTTTTGAGGTTCAGGCCAGCACCGCTGAATCCAGAGAAGGAAATTTGGCACAACATTAGATGCTTCACGCATTACAACCATGCGGAGAAGCTTGAGGACCTACAGAGAACAGTACCCAGCTCCCAGGAGTCCCCACTGAGGTTAACAGGATTAAATTGAACTCAGTCTAGTCATAGGATGGTACCGTCATCCAAGATACACTGTCAGGGATTTTGTTACCTTCTTCTGAAGCCGTGGCTGCACAGATCTTCCGCTGGGATTGAGTGGCAAGCGTGTCATATGGCTGCAAAACAGGCTATCCGTCTGTGATGGATGCTCTGCTGGCCCCTGGCAGGAGGGTTAAGGCCCACCACAGCCTTTTTTAGCTTATTGCTAATGAAAATGAGAGGCTGGCACTATCATCAAGGAGTCACCCTGGCAGTTCTGTGCTCCCAAGTTTTCTAAAGAAGCAAACAGCTATGCCAACCACTTCCCACAGCTCTGCCGTACCTGCTGGCACCCCGGCTGTATCCTCCAGTCTCCAGACCTGACCCGGGTGGTCGAACAGGAGCAGCCATGGGTGTTAACCCTGGTCTCTGGCAGCACTTGGCTCTTCTCATTTTCCACTCCCACACAGTGCCAGATCTGCAGCGCTTCCAGCCAGAAGAGCCCCTGCTTTCTCCTGAGCAGGGACTGACAGTTTCTCACTGATACTGTCTAATGCAGTCACTTATCATTTATGCATTTAGAGCAGATCCATCAAAATAATTGCTGCTAGAGGTCTGAATTCAATACATTACACACAAGAGCTCCCTGAAAGGAGAAAAATGACACTTACCTGCCTTTAAGTGAGTCCCTTCTCAGTCGCCTGCAACATCTGTGCACCGTGACATATGGTGGCTTTGGGGGATGGGTACCACTGGAGCTGTTCTAGCAGTGCTGAGCATGTGACTGGAGCTTAAACACTCTGAAACTTTCAAACCCTCTGGGACCATCCGATGAAAAAATGTCTCTCAGAATACACAAAGCAAACCTGCAGCCACCTTCAGGAGTCTGCTGGGGACTGGATCAGGCACTATCAAGGAAGAAGTGACTGCACAGCTGTTCCTATCATCCCCAAATATTGTCTGACATTGACACAGCAAACCCAAAATGCTCGGTTGATCCGGAATATCTCTAAAATTTCCAGGCAACAAGGCCTCATGAGGAAACCTGAGCAAAGGTGCAACTCTTTAGCCCGGTAAGACAAGCTCACAACAGTGACATTTGAAATGTGTACACTGTATTATCATGATGTCACCTTACATGCTTGTTATTGGCACCAGGAGCTGAATCCTGGCAGGACCAGGCCTTGGACACATCAGCTTGCAAGACCATGAACTCCTTCTCGCTTGCATCATATGTTGCAATATACTCCACCACCTCATTGGCCTTGTCCATGGACAGCAAACATCCTTCCCTCCCTCTCCCAATTATCTTAATAAACAGCCTAGACACATCTCTGACTCACTTAAAATAATGATGACCTGGCCACAGTCAGTTTGTTCAGACATCCTGGCAGTTTACCGAGCCTAATGCAACTTCAGTGTGGCTCTGCCTGACTCCCCACAAACAAGGCTGACCTCCAGCAGTGGCTGCACTGACAACAGTGGATGGAGACCCACACACAGGTCAGACACTGCCTGCTCCCAGAATTCAGGCTGGAGCCATGAAAGCTACTTGCTCTGAAAACAAGCTCTTAACTACTCCAAAGGCCCAGGCAAAGGCAGTTTTTCTTGCCTGCAGACTGATCTCTTGGGATGGTACCGGTCCCAAGATACAAAACAGAAACATGGGGTTAAGGACAACCCCAAATACCACATGACTGAATGAAGAGCATCTCTGCATATTACATTTCTGCCTGCCTGTCTGAAACATTCACTCATCCAACCTGAGAGCAAAACCAGCATCCATCACACAACATGAATATTTGAAGCAAAACCTTTGAGAAAAAAAGGCCAAATATTATGAAATCATAAGAAAATCCTTACAAAAAGCCAACTTCTCTGCAGGAATCAAACACGGGTCACAAATGACTCACTAACAGCAGAGCAAGTCATTTAACCAGCGCTTGGAACAAATCCCTCTACTTTGTATAGAACAACCAAAATTTATTCCTGCTGATTAGTCAGCAGTTACACTCACGAGTTCAAAATTAATATAAAAATTCAAATGTAGTTGTCTTGTACTTGCACTCTGCTTTACTGCTGGAGAGACTATCATCTTTATGAAGGAATCCTCCTGCAGTTATTTACCAGTATGGGAGTGTGGGTTGGGATTTATTCTAGCTCTGTGGCATCAGACTACATGCTGGCACCACCAAGGAGCCTGTCTGTCACAAGGAATGTAGGGGGGATGACACTGGAGAAACCACAAAAGAGACAGGCAAAGCAAAATTCACCACAAGAGCAGAAGATACATCATCACTTCACCAGGTAAAGCACATTTTCCAGCTGTGTGTGTGCTGGTCTCCTGTCATACTCTCTTCCCTTCAAAGCAGCTGTATGCACTTCCCCACAGCTTGTAAAACTTTTCTTCCAATTGCTCAGGCTCTGCAGGCACTGGTAAGTACATGGTTAATAAGGACTCCTTGGCTCATTGCACAAACTGCACCAAAAGTGCTTCCAAATGTTAAGAAAAATGAAGTCACTCAGCATTGATTTCTCTTATGGTCTCTTGCTGCTGCTCCTCCAAACCCATGGTTTTTAGCTTTACTCCTGTGTCTAGGCCTCTTTATCCTCTGCTAATGCCAGAGCTTAACCCTGAGGATCTGCAGCTTGTTCTGGGTACAAGTCAGAGCACAGCAGTGATGCAGTGCTGCAGTTTGCTGAAGCAGCAGAAGCAACTCCTTCTGACTGCCCACAGCTCCCAGGAATTCTGCCTCCCTCGACAGCAGGACACAGATACAGGGAAACAGCAAAGACCTCCTGGTGGATAAAACCACCACCTTCAAAAGAAGCTTCAGCCTCTTTGGAAAGAAGGGGTGACTCCTTAAAAGCACATCTAAATAAAGAAAAGAGCAGCAAAGAGCATCAGGACTTGTTTGGTGCAATGTGGATAAGCAGCTGTGGAGACTCAATATACCCTGATCATGACCTGCAGCATCACACACATCAGACACTGCCCTGCAGCAAGTCTGAGCCCAAGGTCCCACCAGGCCATGCACTGATTCCATCCTGCAGAAAGCTACAGTGCCAGAAACATACAGTGCCCATCATGCTGACTCCAAGTGTGAACTAAAAGAAACATGATTCCATCTTTTTAGAGTCAAAATGCAGAGAAACAAAACTTTGTTTCTTTGCTTACTCACGCACAGGCTCTACACTCTACAAGAACTAAGAAGGCAGGGTTGTGGTGTTCAGGAGGAGCTGATATGGACCACTGCCTGCACCCTACCAAACCAGTACCCTGAGCTTCCTCAGTAGCAAGCTCTGAAATCAGCTCAAGAGTCATTTGAAGTCAGCCTTGGGAGGGAGAGCAGGACAGCAGCATCAGCTCATGGTCCACTGTCACAAAGAAGATGGAGCCTTCACATGGGTAATTCAAGCAATAAGGGATGACCAAGAAGCAAGAACAAGGAGAAACAAGTGCCAAATCCCTCTGCAATGCACGTCAGAGCCTGTGGGCATAGTTAAACCAGCTCCTTTGGAACTGGCAGCATTAAAAACATTTTAGGAATACTTATGTAAGGACTCAGTTGCCCTGAAACACAAAGCCAAGTGAAACAAAGCTGACCACCATACCAGCAGCCTAGGTAATTAGCTAATCAACCATTGTTTGAAATGTTTCTGGTTTGTGAAATCTGATAACAGATCCTGGAGTAGTGGGGAGGAAGAGGCAGAGCTTCCAACACTCATGTTTGTTTCCCACACCTCAGAAAGGAGAAGGAAACAGGGATGAAATCCAATGCAGCTCAGCTACTCATCCTCTGTGTAAGGTTATGTCAGGGGACAACCATTTGCCTCAGGCATTAAAGACATTCCTGGAAAGGTTAAGGTCTCAGTCATCACCTAATCCTGAAAACCACAGCATCCAATCACTTCTAGAGACATAGTCATTAGAAGGGAATGGCATGCAGAAATTCATTCATAGCATCATTTTGTGACATTCGGTTGAAAGTCATGCCAGAAAGTTATAGGAACAGAAGAATGCTGGAAAACATGTTTTTGATTTGCTCATCAAAACTCTTACCAGGTTTTCTAAGAGGATTCCAGCACCATCCACCAATATCTGCTCAAACACACCCCAGCCTCATGGCCATAGTCACCTGTAGGTTGGCACAGAGGCTTTTAGTTACATAAATGACATCTCCCGTTAACAATTCTGAGACACAACCACTAAGACACATCCTCAAGCCAAGCCCTGCATGCTGCAGAGTGGTTTCTTTCTCCTCCTGGAGCATCCAACAATCTGGACATGAACTCCTGATGAGGAACCTGAGTGTAGCACTCACCTGTACCCCACTGACTCTACATCAAACACATCCCTGCTAGTTAACAGGAGGCTAATTGTTCCTGAGGATGGGAAAACAACACCCAACAGGTGATCAATTTGCACAGGCAAGCAAGGAGACCTGAAGCAACAACATGTCCTGAAACAAAAGCACTGCAGCCAGAACAATCTTTTAATGTCAAGCTCCCTAAGAGATAAGGCTTCTAATAAAACTTTTTCCACTAACTATAGAAACTCTTGGCAAACTCTGACACAAACTCCCTGCAGTAGCAGCTCGTCCCTGAGAATATGACCATTTTGAACTACAAAACCCAGCAGGTTGTCAACTGAGATCATCAGCAGCTAAGCTCTCAGGCAAGAAAACATCTTTGTGCCCGATGAGAGTGACAGAAACAAGAGCTACACCTGAGCAATGTTCCCATCACAAAAGTAAATCCCACCCTCCACACCCACCAAAGAAGAAAACAAACCAAAATCCCCACACATGGACCATTGTCACGAAGAAGTAGACTATAGGACATGTCATTCTGAACGTTTATTTATTTTGTCTTCAAAGAAGAGCCTGGTGCAGCTGTTTCGTTAGAAAATAAAGTGTTTATTAAGAAACTAGACATTGAACACCCCTATAGTCTCTGTGAAAAGGGACCGTCCCATTTCCCATTAGCACAGGATGATAGTTATGGCAAGATAAGAATGCTCAAAGATGGAGGAATCTCATTGACAGAAAATGAGGTAATGATTTACAATAATTAAAAATAAAATAAAATTTAAAAAAACCCCATCCTTAGACTTGCTACTTAAAGCCACCAATCGCAAACAGCCACGACTGGCTTTCATTTTCAGCAGTGAGGAACCAGAGACTTTAATTGGTGTTAAACAAATTGAGACATCTATCACAGTGGGGAGAACTGCTTTTAATTATGTTGTACGGTCCGGAGGATTTCTTCTAAGCAGAGATGGACCTGAGCTGCAAAATTCAACCCTTCCTCTGCTAAGGTGTTTGGGTATAGGCTTCTGGTCCAGGCCCACAGATGTATCTCTACAACTGATACACACGGTTGAAAGCAGAGTCCCCTGAACAGTGCTAGGGAGAGGAGACAGTTCAGATGGACAAGACATCCCCAGGTCAGGTGGGCGACTTCCAGGAGATGGGGAAATTCAGTTCAGACAAGCACCCAGTGATTCACACTCTCGGTGAAGCTCCTCCTCACTCTGTGAATCTGCAGAATTGAGGTGTCAACAACACACGGCTGTAGGTCCTCTCTGGCAGTGCACCTCTTGCATTTCCAGCTCCGATGCGGGCAGGAAACGTTGTTGGGAGATTTGGTCATGGTTTCTGAAGCCATCCAACCTGAGCCAGGTCTCCTTGTAGTAACGCAGATGCCCCCCTAAGGCATGTCTGTTAACTTAAAGCAATCTGCCACCATCTCTCCAGTACTCTTCTATTGCACTTTACCTTTTCATGCAAATAAACCAGGAGAAGAAGCGAGAGAATGGAATATTCCCAGGGACATCCCTATGGAACAGCTGATACTAAAACCTCCTGGCAATCTCCAGATTGGTTCATGAAGGTCACCTGTAAAGGCAAGATGAAGCAGAACATACCATTCTGAGGCTTCTGCCCAGTTCTAGTGGAGAGGGACCATGACTTTTTCCAGTGGCAGTGACCCTTGAGGGCTGGTGATTTAGAGACACCCCTGATGTGATAAGGTCATCTCAGGCCACCAAGAAGGCAAGCAAAGCTGAGTGGCTGGTGAGCAAGCTCCTGGTCCAATATTCCTCTCAAAAGGATCTGGCCACACCTGAAGCTTTTGGAAGGTTTTTTGTCCTCTAGAAAAAAATCTGCTTTGCTTATAGGTTATGACTGATATGTGTGAGCAAATCCGTGTTTCCTGTACATGTGACATCCAGAGAGTCCAAGGAAAGCCCTGCAAGTTGCCACAAGGGCAGCTGGCTTCTCTTGAGGACAGGATAAAAGGGTTTACTTTTCTATCTGAGAGGCTTTGGATGAAGTAAGACAAAAGTGGGATGGGAGAAGGGGAGAGAATACGAATATTGGCCAGAACCAGATTGATACCCCTGTTTTTGCCAGAGAAGAAGCAGCAGAATACTTTTTTTTCCTCTCCTTCAGTCAGCCAGCCTTGAGCTGATGGTTCTGTGTATGTGACTGGGTTACAATCAATCTCTAGTGGGGTGGGAATACAGGGGAGAGCTAAAGGGGGCTGGAAAAGGCCCAGTAACTGGGACCTGCGTGCGTCTGATATGCTTTTCCACTTTGTTTACTGCTCTAGTCCTGGCAAGGACACAGACCCTCCTGCGCTATGGATTCTCCATCCACGCGGGAAGTCCAAGCAACTCCTCAGATAAAGCTCATCATTTAAGCAGCAGGGAGAGACCAGAGTACGACAACGATATAGTCAGATCCAACGAGCCGCTCTAACACAGACAGACAGACAGACAGACAAAAAAAGCCTCCTAGAATATGTGCACTCCAAAGATAACCACACTCTCTTCCTGTCAGAGAAGTAAGATTATTTTTTTTCTTTCCATCCTCATTCCTTCCAACATTATTTTCTGTGCAAGAACTGGGAGCGGGGCTGCCTTTGTTCTTACCAAAAGTCTTCATTCTGCTTTAGTTTCTTCCAGGCCTCGGCTCGCTCTGGGAGACCTCCCATGGCGGTGCCACATAAGAGGTGATGGCAGCATTCACTGGGTGTTGCGAAGACACAAGCTTACAAGGAAAACTCCAAGCAGGGAGGACATGACTAAAGGTGTCAGTTTGGTTGGCTTGGTTGGTTTTTGTTTTGTGTTTTATTTTAAAGCAAAAGTACAATTATTTACTGTGTTATTAGGATGACTCCTTTCAATTGGGTTTTAATTCTCTTTATTTGCTCTCATTGCTGCTGTTGTGCCTTGCAGGAATATTTAACGAACACAGCGACCATTGGAGGAAAAGAACAACCCTGTTATCTGGTGACAGAAAACCACAGTTTCAGTTGGCTTTAACGTGTGTACAGGCAGGGCTGTAGAGTCCTATTAGGAGGAGACCTCAATCCATACAGACCACGCTTACTGCTTCCCACCATTTTGAGGGCACAGCCTATAAACTTGACATCAGAACAGGGACTTTTAAGGAGTTTTTAAAAGCCATGACGTCCTTTGCTGAAATAAACACTGACATCCTCAACATAAATGCCTTGGTTAAGAGGTTTGGAATGTCCAGGGAGGCTTATTGGATTCAACATAATTTCTCTGAAACCTAAAGGGGGAAAAAAAACAGAAAAAAGAAAAAAGCAAAATAAAGTAAACGAAAAAACAAAAAAGAGCAAAACTAGAAAAAAAGAGAGAGATATCGACACACATGTAATTATATAAAAAAGAACCAAATGAATAACTAGCAAACAGCTGCTGTTAAATTAAAGCCAAAATGTCTTCTCCAGGCAGGGCTACCTTGCTCTATTTCTCCATAAAGAACAGGCAATCATTTCATGTGGAGCGTGCAGGCACAAGTGCTCTGAGGACAAGGGCATGCAAGAGGTCTGGACTGAGAATTGGAAACAGCTCTTTTCTAGGTGTTCCTTCTAAGATCAAATTCCTATCTAGTCCATCTTTCCCCTAGGCAGACACTGAGGAAAATGGATATTCCTTCCTATGTCTACTTTTGTCTCATGATTTATCTAATCTGGCTTAACATGCCTGAAGCCAAAGAGTACCATTGCAAGGTTGGGGAGTCCTGACTCTCCTAACCCTGTGGACCTCTCTTAATCCCAGCTGTCCCATCTACACTGAATCCTGCATGCTGGAGGCATCTTCTCCTTACACAACCCCCCCTCTCTAAAAGTTATTTGAAGGTTTAGAATTTGCCAGAAATACTGGCCAGATGAGAAAGAAAAATAACAGGAGCAGAGAACTTAGGCAAGCTCCTTCCTTCAGTCCATCAAATTTACTGGGCAAATACAATACTTTCAAGAATTGTATGAAATACCTCTTCAGAATGTTCCTGCCTTGGGATGCCCCAGCCAGGGAAACTCACTGCTACTATATGATCCTAATACAGATATGACTGGATATTAACTACTGATCCTCCCGTGCTATGGATTCTTCATCCATGTGGGAAGTCCAGACATGACAAAATGAATATTATTGTCTGAAGCCAAATAAATGCAAATATTCAAGGATTTGTCAGAGAATTCTCTGAATTGCAGGAAGCAAACCTGTTATGGAGCACTGGGTGTGAGCTCCAGGAGGGAATCCTTCTGCTAAGACACCCAGTCCCTCAGCTCTCTCCTCAAGGTCTGACTGAAGGAGGGCACATTCTGGTTCACTGTTCCTGATATTTACCTTACATTTCCCTTCTTCCTGACTCAACCTCCCTGTTTTCTATCATCTTTGTGCTAAGTCCATCAAGTTCTTGCAGAAGAGACTCATGAGTTTGACTTCAGGTGTCACCATTTCTTACATTACTTTCTCAGACACCCATTTGTAGTAGTATTTCTAGAACTGAGGCCATCCCAAGGGACTGGAAAGAGACATGGCAGGAATAGGTATAGGGCATTGAAGGTAGCTGCTAAGACTGCAATGAAATGGCTCTTTGCTCAGATCAAGTATTTGGACATAAGAGGCTTCTATGCCACGTTACCAAAACCCCCAATACAGATGCACCGAGTTGCCACAACCAAGAAATGCATGGCAGGATCCTGAGGATTGCTCTAATCTATTCCAAATTCTCATGGGTCTAACGGTTTTTTCCAAGAAAATTCCTGTGATTTCTTGGCTACATAATTGCTCTAAGGTTTGGAAAATGCTCATGCTCCTCATATGGTCACAGGATCCTCAAAAAATCTGCTAAGTTTGCCCAAGTCTGCCATCACTAGAATAGCATGGAGCAGCTTGGATGCCATTAAGAATTGATTTCAGTAGGAAAGATGCTTTCCAATAGGCTAAGAAATTTTCCCACACCAAATCTACACCAGCCAGAGGATTTTGTTTTCCTATTTCTTCTTTCTATTCATTCTTTTATATCTATTTATATTTCTTCCCTGCACTATCTTACTCCATCTGCTCATCAAACACATGCCTCCTTTGATGGACTTGAGGATGCAGACAAAAACTGTTTGTTTGCTTTGGAACTGTTTAAAATTGTTTGGGGGAAGCTATCTGTTATTCTCAGTGGCCCTTAAGGATTGATCCATGTGGGAGAATAAGCCAGGCTCGGCTTCGGTTCGTGTGTCATAAATAATATTCATAGGCAAATTCCAAGCATTGAAATATCATTAGTAGTGAGAAAGAGCCTAGCTCAACTCTCACAGTTTAAAGTGCTGAAGCTTGGAAATGTGTATGTAAACTAAGTCCATTTCTTATTAGATGCACTGGGACACAAATAAATACGGCATCCCTGAACATCACTATTTATCGTGTTTTGTTTTTCGTAATATAAATATATTTTATGGCCACCAAAGGATAGCTGGGAAAGTCTATCCTCAACAATACCAAGTATCTCCAAGGAGAACTCCAGTCTGCTTTATTTTCTTTTCATTTCTTAGCTCTGCTAAATTAAGGCAATTTAACTTCTGCCGGACCACATCCAACAGACCTAAAAACCCACTGGGGACACACAGCCCCAGCAAAGGGACATGTGAAAGATCAGCAAGACTTAAGGCTGGGGACACCAAGGGCTCTGCTCTTCGCCATCAGCTCTATGCTGTGAATTGCACCTGCAGGGACCTCCAGTGACAGCAGGGTCTTTGCAGAACGGGGCTGCAGGAGGGGTCATCCCACAACAGACATGCAGCCACTGCTGAGGGACGATTGGGAGTGTGGCAGGAGGACAGCCTGTGTTTCTGAAGTTTAGGGGCTGAACACACATACCACTGACTTGGGAATGCAATGCAGCATCGGTCGTTTTGGCATCCTCTCCTTCTGATTTATTAAAGTCCCCAAAGAATCTGAAAAAAAGCATGCTTCTCTCTTGACTGGTTTTCTCTGCCTTTCTCACTGCTGTCTCCCATATTGTAATGCTACCTTCAACCCCATTCTCTTGTATGGAGCAGAAACCAACAAGGCTCTTGCTACGCTTATGTCTTCACTGTCAGATGTGAGATGGATGATGCTCACTGAGATGTCAAGGGTTAAAATGGGTGAATCTCAACAGGTTCAGAGTTTGGATGCTGCTATGACAAATGTCATCCACCATCCAAGCTATTAGCTTCTGAAGAACTGGCTTGGAAATGTCTTTAAAAATGTGGGGGTTTCCAAAGGAAAAAGAAAAGAGAACTAGAAATGTTCAACTTCCTAGAAAGAGTTGGGGAAATAAACAGTCCCTTTTGTGGAGTTTCACATTTGTCAGTGCCAGCTGGAAAATGGGAGGAAAAATACTATTTTTGACACTGGTTGTAGATTTGGAGGGAAACTCCATTATGCAAGCCTGAAAATAGTAAGGAGGTAAAAAATCCCCACCCTGTAGATTCAAATCAAAAGCATCTCCAAAGACCTACAAAATTGGGAAGGGTCTGACAGATTAAACTGTTTGCTTCTCCCTGTTCTACTGAGATCACTTTTTAAACTAAAACATAATATTGTCTCTACTAATAGCCATGGTATGGTAGTGGAATAAATGTATGGAGAGTGTTGGAGAATAGGGAAGGAGGAATGAGCTCAGACTTGCTGTGCAGCTCTAACAGCTTGAGATGGAGGGGGCAGATGGGGTATTTCTCTAAGCAGGCTGGATGGATGTGGCAATGAAAGGACAAGAAAACTGAAGGCAACCAAACCATGCATTCAGTTTTTGTCCTCAACCCTGGCCATCCACTTAGTCCTCCAGAGCTGTCTTGTGTTTCCCAACACCCTGGTTACTGAGTCTTGGCCATTCTGCCCCACGTCCATACCAATCCAGCCTACAGACAGTACCCTGCCAGGAGCACACACTTCCTCCTCTGACTGAGAGCAAGACTAATGAGACAAACCAGATAACTTCGCTGTGCCTTCACTGTTTGCCTTCTGGTAAAATTGCTACCATTCAATACAGCATGATTCTAGGACTTTGGAGACCCGAGGCTGCTCCACATCACCTGAGAAGAGCAGCAGAGAATGTGACACAGGGAGGCGAGGGAATGACGCAGAAAATGATGCACAGCTCCTCACGCCATCCCTATCTGCCACAGCAGGAGTCGTGCAGATCGGTTCTGAAACCCAGGCATAGAACCTGCTTCTGAAACAGCAATATAAATTGCTGTGGGAATGGATGAGAAAAGCAACAGGATGCCATGTAACGCCTGGCAAAAATGGGTTAAACAAAAATAGCAAATTAAAGGCAACAAGCTGGCCAAACATAACACGGCTATCCACACAGCTCGCGTTAGGCAACAGAGCTTTGAGCTCTCTTCCGTGTCACAGCAGAATTTATGATATAAAGGAAAAGCAATAGGAGACTCCAACAACAGTGTACATTTTATCTTTCTCTATGCAGAGATATGAAGTATGAATAGCATCAAAGAAGGTATGAAAACCACCAAGCCTGGCCTGCATCCAGAGCGAAGGAAACAGCCATCCGTCTAGTCAAAGTCAGCACTGATACATCTATATCTGAGGGGGGAGCAACACAATGATCCAGGTTTCCTGTCATGGATGAGTTCATCTGCAGGGCTAGGAAACAAAACCATCTTCTTTTTTTTTCTTCTCCTCCCACCATATAGCAGGGCAAGATGCAGCTCAGCCTGAGGCCTCACTTGCCACAACAAAGCAGGTCACAGAAGCTCAGCAGCAGCACACTGGGAGGTTCTCCCTGATGCTCTCAGCTGCAGAGAAGCACAGCATCTCCTCTCCTGTGCAAGGTAAAGTCAAAGAGCCTAGATCTCCTCTCGCTTACACCAGCCCAACACTGTTGACCGCAATGGAGAACAGCAAGTAAATTCAGTCCGCAGATGAATTTCACACCAATACACAGAGCTCAAGCAGATCTCCAAGTAGATAACACCTCTTTTTAGATTCACAGAAAGGCTCCAAGAGCTACAGAAATGCTTATAATCATTCATTTTCAGGGAGACAGAGTCCTTATTCCCCTCCACGGCAGCTCATCTTGTTTCATTTTTCATTTACCATGGTTTAACCTCAGGCATAAGAGTCTCCACTTTAATCAATAAGACTTGATGTCACTGGAAACCTCTTGGGAATGTGCTAGATGGAGCTCTAGCTACGGTCTGAGGCATCTTCATCTTCTCCACAACCGAAAATCACGAGCAGGGGATCGCAGCACCATATGTGTTTTTGAGGGCAGGAAAGGGAAGAGATGGACTGAAAGCAAGAGAAAGAGAGGAAGAAAATGGATCCAGAAGATCTCATTTCCACATAAATTTCTCTAGTGCTTAACCAGAGCAGAGGAAGGAGTAGGAGAATTCTGCAGGCACTCAACAGCCGAGCAATGTTCCTTGAGAAAAGGCAGCATTCACAGCTTTCCACGCAGTGAACTCTTGAAGACTCTGTAAGATTCATTAAACCTTTGGTCGGAGGAATTCCAGTATCCGTTGTGTTTCTACTGTTGCCGCCACTAATGTAGGCCATGTCCATATTAGCCGGGATCACAAGTTTGTTTTCTCTGGAACTCTTTCATGGATGGAGTAGTTCCAAGATACTAAATGATGTAGCCTGATAGCCCAGGAGGCAGAGCTCCAAGATTCCCCACCGATCCCCCTTAGGAAAAGCCCCAAAGTAGGAAAGCACTTAACAGGGTATAAAAATGAAAAATAAGAAGGAAAAAAAAAAATCTATTTAAGACCAAGGGAAAAAAAAGTACTATTTTCAGGTCTGAGATGGCCTGTGATTTGAGCCAAAGCTTGTCCAGAGGCACAGACAGTGCTTTTCTCTGGGCTGCACGGAGGTGCAGCTATTTAAAGCCACTCGGAGGCCCACTTCATGATGGAAAGCAGCCAGATCAGTTGGGCCTCATCGGTTTTGTTTTTGTTAGATTGAAGCCAGAGTATGTGAAATGACTTGTAAGAGGACCAGGGAAGGGGAAGAACCGGGCACCCAGCAGTTTCGCCCATGACACTCAGAGCTTAGTCTCTGTCTCATTTTAGTACTGGGTCAGAGAGAAGGTCCCCGAGCAAAGAGAATGGCTCTTTTGTCCCTCACAACAGCAAAGACACGTGGCAAAACTCTTGGGGTTTGCAGGTCAGCCATGAGAACAAGCTGCAGGAAAGTGTTTGCAAAGTTTGGTGGTAGCTGACATCCTGGGCATTATCCAGCTGCTACCCTGCCTCTGTCCCTCTGTGTTCTTGCACTGACACATCCAGGAGCCTTCTCCTCTACCATTCTCACCACCCAGAGGAAAAAAAACATGTCTCCCTGTCTTCACGAATCCCCAGTTCTCACCACTCTGCACTCTCGCTGCCTCTGCACTACACAAAGCCCAAGGGAGCCGGCATGAAAGATCCCATCCAAACAAGTAATACATCATTTTCATCACTTTGGTTTTCAAATATATTCTTTTGTCAATTTTTAATTTATTTTTTTTTCAAGTCAGCCCTCGGAGTGCTGCCGATTTAAGCACTGTGCAGAGTGCTACAAGAGCTTCTCATTTCCACTTTGCCTGACAGGTATTCATGTCTCTCTGACACTGCCTCTGTTCCCCAGCTGCTTCAAATAGCAATAGTTACCCTAAGCATTTTACGGAGTTATTGAAACCACTGACTAATGTGCCCAGAAATGAATATCCACTGGGAAAGAATCTGGTTGGGCCCATGTTCCTTAATTGCTGATTAATTCCAATTATGGTACAGCTGATCCACCAGCACCACAGATCGCCACATCAAAGGGCCAACCAGTAAAAGAAGCCCCTGAGTTAGAACAGCAACAGCCCTGTTGCAAACTCCTTTTGAGCTGGAAAGTGCTTCATAAACATTAATTTGTTATGCCTTGCTCATTCCCTGGGGAGGAAGGAGCTGTTACATTCTTTATGCAGACGGCAAAACGGTGGCATAAAGCAGGACCGTGTTTTCTCCAAGGTCTCCAAAGGAACCAATGATAATTGTGAACACTGAACGGTGAATAGCCCCATATTCCAGATTCCCATCCTCTCCAGGAGCTCTGGGGTCCAGAAGGGGACAGAAGTGATGATTGGTAAAGCCAGTGGGCTGGGATATGAGAGCAGACACCAAGAAGAAACACAGATGGTGGAAAGGAGTGCACACAACTGCTGCAGTTTGCAGCTGGGACCTTCCCAGCCCAGGCAGTGTCAGTGATGTTCTCCTGCTCTTCAAAGGATGGGAGGAGGCTGGTGAGGAGCTGATCAAGTCCCAGAATAAATCCTTGCTTGCTCAAGTTTCTTTACTCTGCCATCTGCTCCAGCAACACCTTATGTCGTCTAGAAAGGCCAGAGCTGCCCTCCAGGAAGCCCAGGAGCAGTACAAGCCCGAGAGTCTGAAGTGTCAGGAAGAACATCCTGTGGGAAAACATGGTTTCATGGAGTTTACAAGCCGAGGATGGAAACTGAGGAGTGCAGGAGATCTCGGCAGGCAAGGAGGCACCGAGTACTACAGAGGAGCTTTAAATGGGAACAGGATGAGCTGAGGGCTAAAACACAGCAAGATCAGCAGGGAGCCTTGAGGAACAAGGTTTTGTTGATTTTTTAGGCTGTTTGGATGCTGTGTTGTCTGGAATTATTGTTCTTTGTCTGTGTCTTTCCAGTGCAGACTGTTTTGGAAATGGAAGCTGCCCCCACAGCTCTTTGGCTCTTGACAATTGCCCCACTAGATGGTTCTCAAAATAAGTTGCCTTCTGCACCAAAATACATCAGAAGAGTGTCATTACACTTCCCAAGGGAGAGCTCCTGGCTCCAGATTTTGTTTCAAGACTATGTCTTGGCACCTTCCAACAATTCACAAACTCTAAAACACACACCCCAGGGTACAGGGAAGGCTCTGCTCTCCCAGCTGAAGACAGAGAAACATGGGTTTATGCCGACATCATGAAGTTCCTATGGGACCATTTGGATAGTGCCAACCAAATGAGTGACAGGTATTTGTGGTGGCCTTCATTCTGCAGGAGAAGGGGCTTTGCTCTCACAAAACACACATGAAAAGTAGTATGTTTCTGTACGAGAATGCACAAAATGCCTGGAAAGCTCCTTTCAGCTAGCAAAGCACAGATAAGGTGAGTGGGGAGCCCCCCAAGCTGCTGGACGGGGGCTGCTGCTGTGCAAGGAGACCCTCACTCCACCCCACAGCAGAGGGTGAGCTTTGCAGAGCAGGGAAGGTCTGGCACAGCACAGCAGGGCAGCAGCTTAAGACCTAAGCCCAAAATGTGTGGCTGCTGTCAATTAGGGGTCTTCATTCAAATGAGGGAGGAAGGACCAGGGTTTCTTCCCTACAAGTTTTTTCCAGCAAGTGGTCTGGCTGTGAATTTTTGCTCTGGCAATCAGCTCTGAGCTTAACAAACTGCATGTCTGCCAGACCCTTCTCTGACCCAGTTTCATTCTGGGTCTGAAAATAAGTCTCCCTCTCTCCCTTCTCCCTCTCACATCAAGTCACCTAAGTGCACAAGGCATTTAAAGCACTTCAGCCCAATCTTATTTCACACCACATCATTCTGTGCAAGCCTTTGTGTGTCTGCCCCAGTCGAGCCATTGGCCTGTGCTGATCAAATATCAGCAGAGATGAGGGACAGCGAAGGGGCTTAGCTCACAGGCCTCCGGGTGGGGAGGCACTGCAACATGGAAACCCCTGGGAACACGGCTATGCTATCCAAAACCCATTTTCCCTCTGCCGGAGGCTTTTATGCTTGAGAAAGAGGAAAACAGATTTACTTTAAAAATAAGGCAAATAAGTCTTTCTTCTTCTCCATCATCTATCACTGGAAGTCCTGTCTTCTGCCCCAGCTGTGACATTTTTCCCTCTATGTAAGCTGCTCCTCAAAGCAAGAACTACCCACACTAGGGCAAAATCATGCAAAAACATACACTTCTAATGGCCCTTTCATATTTGCAACATGCAACTGAATGTGAAAGATCACAGTCCACAGCCCTTAATTCAACCTCACTGCCAAAACCAGCCTGTGCACAGAGGAAACCCAGCTGGGTGGTGCCAAAAGTGCCAGCAGGAAGCAGGGAGAATGTGCACACAACCTGCTGCTAGTGGGACACGTGGGATGGCCGGTGGGGAAGCGTGCGAGAGGAAAGCAGGGAGCAATGCTGCGGCAGGGAGCACGTGGCAGGGAGCAGAGGAGTGCGGGAGAGGGGCCAGGGAGTGCCAGCACACACGTGTGGGGCCGAGAGCAGAACGCTGCTGAACATTTACTCTCGCATTACGGATTTAATGGCTTTTAACGGGAGACTTTGTAAGCGATCAGGAATTGGAACAAAAGGAGCTGGGGGAATAATTATTCTAACCAGGGGAGCTAAAGAACATGGCAAAATCCGTGCTGAGCAATCATGCTAATTAAAGGCACCCAGAAGAATCAGGATAGAAACGCCAAATGGTTTTCACTCTGCTGCCCTAATCCACTAACTGCCTCGGCACTTTGACTCCCACCAGCTGTGGGAAGGAGGGCTCTGGGTGAGTTGGTTTGTAGCAATAAATGACAGAAATAAACAAGTGACATGGGGGAGGGGTTGGTCCCCTCTGCAGTGGGCTGAAGCGATGCTTGGCCTGCCAAACTGAACACTGGCTGCTTTGCACCAGCAGCCTGGGAGAGGACCAAATGCTCCCACAGCCTCCAGCTGAGTGGTAAGGATCCCAGCATGCTTCCCAGAAAGCAGAACAGCTGCTGGCAACTACCAGCGTGAGGCTGAACACAACCCACAGCCACAAGCCTGGTCCTTTTGGACCAGTCAGCCCTGCTGCGTGACTGCTTCTGCAATGAGCTGTGTTACATAGCTCAGCACAGTGGTCTGTTCTGGGAGATGTTTCCAGGGCCACACCAGAGCTCTGGCAGCACTGAATATGCTGCTTCCTTGTTTTCACAGCTTCAGTCATCACTGGGTTGGGTCCACTAAGGCTGGTGAAGGGGCTTTCAAAAGTAAGGACATCTTCTGTGCAGTGGGCATCATCCTGATCTTCTAATGCTTAAAATGCCAGCTGGGGCTCTTGCCATGCTAGCATCAGAAAAGCAAGAACTAACATTGCAGCATGGGCAAATTTTCACCCAGAAATATGGACACTTGGCCTATGTTCATATTGTAAGGAAAGGAAATGAACACTGTTGCTGCAACAGACTAGAGGCTTTACAGACCCAAATAAAAACTCTATGCACTCAGCTAGTGTAAAACCCAGACTCCTCAAGGACCTACTAAGCCTTGGCCTACTGGGGATTTCAGGGGAAGCTCTCCCTTGGACATAGTTGGAGTCCAACAGGACATCACATGACAAGGCAGATGGGTGCAGAAACCCAATTAACAGAACAAGGCAGAAAGTGGTGAAATCACATGCTGAGTACGGAAAAGTCTCTCTGCCCTTCCCAACACCTCCAGGTGAAGGTTCTCCTCGGATAAGTGCTTGGGCAAGATACAAATGCTCTTCTCCCTGGAGAGGGGGGGCAGCAGAAAAGCCAATGCCAACAATTACCATCAGGTAACAGCTTTCTATTTAAAAAGCAATGTTTTTTTTGTTAATCAACAGGTCCATTAACATGAAGCAAATGCCTCTCTAATGGACACCCACAGGATCACAGGCCGAACTATTTGTGTGCGGCATCTTTTGATTGATTCACCATAAAGATCATCAAGTAAATGAGAGAGGATGTAATATTTCTGCAGGAAACATTTCACAGCGGATACACTGATTGCAACACTCAGCCAGCTGCCATGTGCCAGTCTCTTCTTAAAGAGACTTCATATTTGATTCTCTGATTAAATATTTCGAAACAGAACAAATCAGGGCTCGATCTGCTCTCGTTTCATGAAGACCTGGTATTCTGCCAAGGAGGAGGATCACATGAGTAACCCATGTCCAGTCTCCTGCCTCTCCTCCTGTCCTCAAGGCTCACCATCCTATTCCATTGGTCCTTGCCTAGCCACACAGACCACTGCCACTCCACTGCCTGGCCTCTTCCCACTAAATCCTTGACCCAAGACAAGGGAGTCTGCTTGGTGGGATACCAGGTGACCCGTTGACTCATTCATTCAACTCCTACATGCAGCTAAAGGTGCAAAATCATGATCCATTTTGCCTGCCAGCGCCTCTCTGTCTCCTGCTCTGTCACCACAACAGACCCGCTGTAATCGAAAGCCCACTGAACATCCAATAGAACTGGAAAAGGCAGGACTGAAAATGAGGAATACCCTGAGAATAAAGTCAGGACCTATGAGGAAAATTGCAATGAAACCATCAGGTGAATAATTTGCCCCAGCAGCAATCCCAGCCAGCAGATATAGCCTACGAGCCAGAGCTGAGAGCTCGTGAGCTCTGCAGTTTGAAAAAGCAGGTTCTTTTTTCACAGACCAAACCCTGGGCTGACACCTCCTTTATGAGCTGCTGAAAAACATCATTTTCTGAACGAGCTCTGCAAAAACACAGTGACACTTCCAGTTTATGAGCAAGCCCTGCCACCGCTCACCGAGCCACAGCCTTGGAGATGTCAAAGCCACCCTGAACGAGGCCAGCCAGCGGGGCCAGGAGACTGCTGGCACTGCTGCTGAAGCCACATGCTTATTTCACATGCAAATGAGCCACACAAATTGAGACCAAACTCGCCTTTTCCCCTCTAAGCTACTCATAAATTACAGAGGCGGAAGGCAGGTGAAGGGTCTTTGAGGCAGGTGAAACACGGTGGTAAAAAAGACTGAGTGTCTAATTGGAGGCAAGAGGAGAAAGCTGAACACTCACCCAGGTCCCACAGGGAGACACAGCTAACCCTCCCCTCCTGAGATAAGCTCCATCAAGAGAGCATCCAGCCTGTTGGATTAATGCCTCCTTGAGGCAAATTAGAGGTGCCAGCAGCTACAAATGAGGGCCTCTGCTGTAGCTTCCATCCTTTTTCCCCTTCAGTACTATCAGGAAAATAAATAAATAAAACAAGTCTGCAGGTCCCACTGAAGCTGAACTACATGTGCCATTACAGCCTCACAGCCAGGCAACAAGGTAAGAGTGCAGGTATAATCTTGGCTGTGGATGCTGGGCTCCTGCCTCCCCTTCTTTTCAAAGAAAATAAAATTGAGTTTGTATCGACTACTGAGAAAACAAAGCAACATTATACGGGACACGACCCTCTGCAATCAAATTAGGTCATTGCAACACCATAACCAGCATGGAATATGTAGCCCAATAGGTTATAGGATGAAGGAGAATGATTTCATGCAGCAAACATTAAAAGACAAAAGTAAAATTAATCATATGAGGACTTTCAGCATAGCCAGAGTGAGAAACATGTTTGGAGTCGAGGGACAAGCAGCAGTCCTGTCTTAGGGCTTCCCTCCCAAACCCTTCTTGTGCCCCCAGTCAAACTGGCCTGACACTCCTCAGAACTGGTAACTAAAGACGTGGCAAAAGTTGGGAAATATCTTTGCCACTTGCTGCACAGCTTCGTCGCTTCCCCTCTCTGGAGCTCTGACAGTTTCCAGTAGAGTAAAGCCACTATTCACAGTTTGCAGCCTTGGCCCTCACTGTATCAGCAAAATGCCCAAGAGCAACATATCCAACGTGCTGATTTCAGGAGTGCTCAGATCTGTTCAGATAGGGGACTTAATGTCCTACTTTTCTGTAAGTCACCACTTCTGAGTCTATATATACATTGCACACAGATCACCAGAAAATAAAAAATAAACGCGTGGTCCAGCTGCACAGACTTTTGCCATTATGGTTTGGCACTCAGTTGTCCTCCCATCTCCCTTCCTCAGCTCACACCTCTCAAATACCCTGTCCTCTTCCTCAGTGTACCCCTACACAGATAACCCCCCACCCAGCTCTCTTATACTCCGAGCACTTGGTCACAGGACCTCACTTCATCACCCAACTGCTGAGGGTTTCAACCCAAACATCCCTCTATGAGAAGGGAGGGAGGTCTCCAGCTGTCCAGATGCCCATGTTGGTAGGTATTTATGGTGATGTGAAGGCCCCCATACCCCTGGAAAGGCACGGGTGGGTTAGCACAGGGTGTAGCATCAGTGCTGTTCATCACTGTACCGGGACTGTGAGGATGTAGATGTGGAGCCTGGGCTCTGCATAACCTGGGAGGTGAGTACTGCCATCCCAGGCAAGTCAAAACCCAGCTCAGCACAACTTCCCCAGTGCCTGTTTTACCCCATCAAGCAGGGGAATATGCACTCAATAAATTCATCCTGCTACATGTGGAAGGAGGACACAAACCTTCCTGAAACCTTGATTTACATATCAGTCTGTGGCAGTGGTTTCCCAACTGCATAATGAGTACATTAACTTTGGCTAAGCTGATTCTCTAGAGATGAAGAGATGGAAAAAATAATCAAAACAAACTGTGATAGAGTTTTTGATTAAGCAGCTGATGATCAATAAAAGTTATCTGCAGGGCACAGAGTGTTAATGAGCTACCATTCCTGTAGCAAAGGAACACCTGAGCCCACGGTCCCTGCTCCACATAGCCCACAGGGGTCAGCAAGACCTGTTCCTCCTGGACTGACAAGGTGAGAACATGGGCTACAAAGTCCACAGGTCTCACCTGCCCTCATTCCAGTTAAAAGGGTGATAGTGGAAGAAGGAAAAGAAACAACCTTAAAGAGGAACGTGGCTAGAAAGAGAGAAATGAAAAAGTTTAACAGCCTGATTCAGGCTTGAGGTGTTATGTTTGAGGGAGAAAAAAGAAACTGAGAAGGCATTCATAACCTTTCTCAGACAGCTCCATTAATTTAAAAAGGCATTAGAGCTCTGCAGCTGTAACAGCAGCACTCAGCACCTCTATGGCAGGGAGTAAGACAGATCAGCCAGTTGGGCTACCAGCTCTCTGCCACCAGTGATGCAAGGCACAAAGTGGCCCACACCACATCCTGCCATTACTATCTCCTTATCCCTTCCCCCACTATGATGTCACTGCAAAGAAGGTGTTAAATCTCAATACTTCTTAATATCTTAAATTCATCCCCAAAGATTCTAAGGCATTAAAGAGTGGACTTTATAGAGAATTTCTCATAATAACGTAACCACCTGTTCAACAGCACACGGCAGCAAGGCTGCACAAGGGTTTCAGAGAGCAAGTGGAAAAGAGAGCTTCATATTAAAGCTACAGAGAAGAGACAAGGCAGAGACATAAAGTATCACTACTTCTGCCTGAATTTAGCAATTTCACTGTAACTAATCATTTTACTCTCCCAGAAATGTCTGGAGAACTGTTAGTGACCACAGGGAGCTGCTAGGATCTTTGTATTACATTTCCTCCCAAAGTTGCCTCCTCTGACAGCCCAGCCCAGCCTGCCTACAAAAGGGATTTGTTTTCCCAAAACTCACTTAGCCTTCCTGTCCTCAGAGGGTCTAGGGAAAGCTGAGAAAAATCAGCAGACAGGATACTCTTTCTGAAGTGTCCCACAGGGAACAGAAGGGATGAACAGCACATTAGGATTTCTCCCCCAATTTCTCAAATTCTCACGGAACTGGGGTTTGCAATCACCCTCTGCAGAGCCCATGTCAAGACAGATCATTAATACTACTTGATGCTGAGGATCTCTTGTATTAAAAAAGCACAGCAATTACTTAGCTCAAATCTCTATATTATTCATAAGATCCATATCTATCATGGATATAGTATTTACACTGCTATGGGGACATGTAATAAATAAGGCAATAAGCGTTTCCT
The DNA here is from genome assembly GCF_001604755.1 of Lepidothrix coronata. NCBI lineage: Eukaryota > Metazoa > Chordata > Aves > Passeriformes > Pipridae > Lepidothrix > Lepidothrix coronata. Next base: position 4,575,052 of record NW_016690191.1, read on the forward strand.
TCCTCCAGGTCAAGATGAAAGTCCGCATCTTAGAGAGTGGAGCTTTCCTTGGGCAGCCAGGCTCATATCCCAGCCTCCCTGCTTAATTCCTTCAGCCAGCAACTAAAGCCAAGGTAAAAAATAAATGCTCTTCCTCTGAGCCCAGCACTCAGGTTCTGACCAACTCCGGTGAGGGAGGCAATGCCTAGGTGAGATGAGATGAGCAAGGAGAGGCCTCAGCAGCAGCAAAGAGAACAAAGCAGAAACATATTGTAGCTTGACCTCCATGTAGGTGGAAAGGGAGAGTTTGATCTAAACTTATCTGGAAAGAGCAGGAAAAGCTCAGAATGGCCATTTTCTGGGCTCATAATATACAGCTGACAGCTCCAAGGACCCTTTGTCCATCCAAACTCCTGACTCCAAAAGACTGGCTGTGAAAGAACTTCAGGTGGGGACTCGTAAACACACAACATGGTCCAGTGGGCTGAACATGGGCCAGGCTGCTAGCTGTCAGCAACCTGGTGTGACCTTGAGCAAACTGATGTCTTTCCAGCTGCCTCTCCTCATCCATAAAATGGAGATGAAGACGCTTGACAGCGCCTTGATGGGCTTGAAGGAAAAACGCCTCTTTCCAGGAAACAGTGGAAATACAAGATGCTGAGTTACTTCTCCTCATTAAGAAGATGATAAAATATACCCCATCCCTCAAATACTCAGCTGCCTGCTGTGCTCTCAGTAAGGTTCCCCTGACATTTGGGCTCTGCTGGGATCTGGCACAAGAACAGAACAGTCCCACCCCACCCCATCTCTGGAATTTGCCCAGAATTTATTTTTAACACAGACTCAGCGTGAACATTTGTGGTGGGATTTGTATGAATTCGGGCTGATCTCTGACTCTGAGCTTGTCTCACCCTGACTGTGCCAAGAGGACAGACGGCACAATCTCCCCCACCCTTCCCAAGGAGTCTAACATGATACAGACCCAAAGTGTCCTGTCTCATTCCACATGCAGGAAGGAATGTTTGGGCAGCTACCTCAGATGGAGATACTGCTGCTCTCCAGGGGTAACTAACCTTGTCCTAGAGCATAAGACATATTAAACAGGGCCCTAAGCTGAGCTTAAAATGACCTTTCAAAATCATGTAGCCCTTTGCCAAGCTCTTTATTTCTTTATGATTCTGGACTGTGAGCAATGGGATAGAGCAGAAGCTGTGGCCCATCTGAGAGAAGCCTTGAAGATTGGGCTGCAGCTTTCTGGTAAGTCAAGACCTCAGATACGGCTTGAAGCACAAGGTCCTTTGCTTTGGTATACACCTGATGGCCACCATCTCCCTTGCTCAATGCTCCTCATCAATTACAGTGCAGAGATGTAAAATGACTGATACTTTTAATACAAAGGGCCTGTCATTTATTTATTAGCTGGCGACAGGCCCTGCAGTCTAGGATGGATGCATTATAAATCAACTGCATTTCTAACCATTAAAAATTCATCCAATTCATAATGTAGGACGCCCATAATTTCGTTATTAGTGTTGAGTGTGAAGGATTTTTCTTTCTCTTCCCTTGGTTTTACTTTGCCTCTTTGCTTTCCCAAAGATCTTGCTCATCTGAGGATTAGCTAGGCTTAATCCTGCAAGAGCGAGGTGGAGGGGTGAGAAGGGCTGGGGGAAGGATGACAAGGACTAAAGTAATTTTGTTCCAGTGTTTTCTTCTAATTGCAATTTGCCATATATACTTAGGAGACTTAGCTGCCTTGTCTCCTGTCACACTTATGGGAGCCAGAGAAACTGCTTGTCCTGAATTTAAAAGATGCTTTTAGGGAAAAAAAAAAAAGATCCCTTTTACCTCTGAAAGGGGAAAAAAAGGCAGTATGGTGGTGAGATAGGGAAGGATGATGTAAAATCTATTAAAATGTATTAGTAAAAACAGGCGTCCATAAACTATAAACCAGTACATTTAAAACAGATCAAACATATATATATATATATATATATGAGATTTATATATAAAAATAGATAGGTTTGGTAACCTTCAGACTCGGTGCTCCAATTCTTACAGGAAAAATAGGTTAGTAGGGCTGAAAAAAAGGTGTGACATTTTTACAGACTCAGAGCTGTGACAGAAAACTTCAGAAACTGCTGCAACATCAGCACATGAACTTGGAACTACCATCAGGAAAAGCTGAGTCTATGTGAAGCTGTAAATCATCACTTAATTTGAGTACTGCATCCCGTATTGACCACGCTTGGCTGCAGATGGCAGGACAGCCTGATCCTTGATGTGGTACACACAGAAATTTTCATGCTTTCACTGAGCCTCGGTTTGTTCCCATCTCTTAAACAGATCTATTCAGGAAGGGACAGGGAGAGAGGGCTTGAACAGATTCAAGCAAGGTTCAGCATTAGGTAACTTGCAGCATGTTTGGGAATGAGTGTGCAGGATTCTAAAAATGGATTATGCAATAAACCCTGTCTTAATGGGAGACAAGCCCAGGCATTGAGAGCAATCCTCACATGCTGTGAATTCAATGTACTTTTCACCTCAAGACACTTGCATACAAATCTTACATCAGCTACACATGGAAATGGGATTGTTGAGTTCTCAAACGGGTATGTTCACTTCAGTAAATCACATCTTGTTCAACAAGGCCAGTGCTTTACACTTAACCACAGTGCAAGACAGCTACTTCAGGAGCACACTAGCAGAAGTGGTGCTTCCATTAGCAGCAGCATCTTCCTTCATCCCTCTGACCCCACTCCCTGTCTGCACCCACCAACAAGAGCAAGGTGGCCAGAAGGATGCTGAGGCAGACTGGAAACGTTCAGCAGCCAAGAATGACAACTTCTGCATTTTTGTTATATGAAGCAATCGTGCTCTGCTCCACCTGCCCCGTGCTGCTGGGAAGCACAAGCCATCCCTGCCTGCCCACCCCTGTCTCCCCAGAGCCAGCCACCACAGGAGGCTGGGAAACAAAACCCTCCTTTTACACAAGAAACTCTTCAGGCAGAATAATTTTTCACATGGGTCTTTCCCCAGATTTCAGGACTGAACAGGCTGTTTTGGGCTGTCTAGCCCAAAAGCAGCACTAAGGGCAGGGGTTTATTTTTTTTTTTTATCCTCTACTGACATACATCTGTAGCTTCTCTGCTACATTTTGGGCTGTACTCCTTGTCCCACAAGGCAGCGCTACTAATAATGTTCCTGCTGTGTGTGCGGTCGTGCAAAACTGCTCCAACTCCTAAACAATAGCAGCTATTTTTAATTAGGAATCACAATTTAACCAGACAGTGAACAAACAATGAGAGCCTGCAATCTTCGAACCAGAAAGACATCTCCTGTCTGATCACGACGTGGCCTCTTGCACTTCTGAGAGAGATTAAATCCGAAAAACAGCCTAGTTAGACTAAAAAAGTCACAGCACAATGCTCTTGCAAACTCTGGGAGCTCCTGGTGCCTTCAGGGGTACCACAGGCACATCCTCCTTGTCCCAGGAATGCAGAGGTACTCCCGCCTCCAGACACTTTCCCAACAACCAAGGATTATAAGCCACAATAAACTCATTCAAAAGCAAGACAAATGTTTAAATGAGGGCCAAAAGAAATCAATACCACAACTCTGCCCACACACACATACACACACCAGCTATTTTTACAGCGACCCACAGTAAAATTCAAACAATCAATGAGCCATAAGGAGAACACTCTTGAATCCCCTTCATTACCCTTGACACCAGGGCTGCCTGAGTCTGCAATAGCCTCAGGTCATGCACTGTGTTGCTACCTCTTGTCTTGCGGGGATGAAACCATAGGCATGAGGAGCATTGGCTGGTGAACAGAGCCCTGCTCTCTCTGGCATGGACAAGTCCTTCAGATTTAAGCACAATACAAGTGCATATCGATAGGGAAAGGAACGAACACCTAGGTACGCAGCTAGTAACACTGGAATGTAAATCTATTTTAGCCCTGTTTTGTCCCACTCCTCTCACCCTGCTACACTGAGACTGGACTCATGCCAGACCATGAAAAGCACACCTGTCCTTCCAAGCTCTGAATGCCCACTAGAAACTGAAGACACAACCATCTTTGCTGGCTTAGGGCAATCCCTGGTGGGAGAACTGCCTGGTCGGGAGCATCATGGCATCCCTGGCTTTGCTGAGGAAAGGCAGAGCTTGAGGGAGCTCAGCAGAAATCCACGTGTGCTTCGGCGGCAGCAGCACTTGTGAGGCAGAGGGGGTCGGTGTGTGGGTGTCACTGTGCAGGAAGCTGAGCCACGGGGAGAGAAGAGTTACTGACTCAGCAAGTGTTTTATACCATGCCCATCCCACGGTGTGTGGGTGAGTGGAAGAGGAACACTCGCCCATGAACACAGGGACAATGGTGAGGGTGTGGAGGTCAGGGAATGCTGCAAGAGGAGTGGGAGAGTGTGTGAGCCCCTATATGAGATTAGTAGGGCACTGGATGCAAGGCAGAATATCAGGGTGTACATACACATCCTCCATGAGATACTTCATGTCTTGGGCACTTCAGTCCAACCCAATTGCTGCAGGGACAAGGCTGCCAGGCAGCAAGAGAAGCCTGCTGTGCTAGAGCCACTCCAAATCCAGGAGGAAACCAGGTCAGGACCTCCTCTCATCTGGTTTGTTAAGTGCTTGACAGTTCACACATCAAGGGCTTCCTTTCTGAAATCACCCCAGGCGAGCCAACACTGCTTGCTGGCCCCACAGATATCAAGATTAAACAGTTCAGTGGAAATGCTTTTAGGCAGAGGAGCAGGCAGAGCTTTGTATGAGGAAATACTTCCCTGTCAACTCCTTGATGTCTGTATCCTGCAGTACTTCCATCACTAAGGCAGTCTCTCTACAGGCAGGTCACAACTAGCAGCCCAAAACCAAGTTCTGCTTGATTTAAGGGTTTCTCTTCCTTGTGGCTCCCCATCACCAGGAACATCTCTGCCCAGTGTATTGTCATCCAGCTCTGCCGCCAGCGTCACTTCCCTGTGCTGGGGCTGGAGCCTGCTCAGCCCCCTTTGATCCTGGGTGTTGTTACAAATATCTCCAGTAAACACACAATAAAGCAACAGAGTTTGGATCTAAAATCCAAACAGCAGCAGAAGGTGATCAGGTTGTGTTCAAACCAAGCTGGGTGACCGTCACATCTGGAGCAAGCAGGGCTGCACTGCTGGCCACAGCAACTCCTCCTAAAGCAGGCAGGGGTCAGGCAGAGCCATGCTGCTTTTCTTTCTCATGGTTAATCCAACAGACAGCATCTGCAGAGCTGGTTGAGAGGCACAGTATGTGCAATGGATTTTGCCAGCCTTTCCAAGACATCCCAAAAAAGTCTCATTTCTGCAGCACCATCATGGCAGGAAGGTCTGAAGTGTTACTCAGTGAGGGTAAGGCTGCAACTCAAAGTGCAGGGGTAATAGGTAGGATGGGCACTCCACATCTGCAAATGAAGGTTAGACTTCTGGAAAATGTGGATATTTCTTCCACTTGTTGTTTCAGAACTGGATGAAATGACGCAGAGCAGAAAATAACCACAGGTAAGAAAAATCACCTGAGATGTGAGCAGGTTGGATCAAGTTCCAGTGTCCATGGTATGTCTCCTGTTAGTCACATGTTGCAGTCTGGGCAAGGGACAAGAAGGTGATGCTGGGCACAAGGGAAGTTCTGTTATGCTCCAGTGAGAGACAGAAGCAGTAATTTTGGTTGCTCACATGTTTCTTCAGATACCCACAACATCTGCTCTGTAAACAGCCAGCCAGAGCCTGCGGGGTTTCTTCGATGTACAAATCTTTTGCAGGAATTTCACATCAACACTTGGAGCTCAGAGCACTTTCTATGAGAATCAATAGCAAACCAGAAAGAAGGGAAATTTGGAGCAGAAGGTCATTGCAGAAACCTCCAATGCCATCACCTGTTAGAAGCTGAGCGATGAGATCGGTCAGGGCTCTTCCACAGAACCAAGACACAAACCCAGGCTTTGTTAGGACCAATATGGAGACACAGAACAGAGTAGCAAAACACACATAAATGAGTATATAGCTACTCACAGGTCTTTGTCAAAACCCTTAAAAGTATCTCATGTGGGTTGAGTGAGAAGGACAAGACTGTAAGCCAGTGGGAACTCCAGTGCAGAAGAGACTTGACCCACAAGTGCCTACTTCAGAAGAGCAATGGGAGCTAGGTTCTGCTGGAGAAGAAGCTGGAGCTTTTGTCTTAGAGGAGAGAAGAAGAAAAGAAAAGTTTGGAGAAACAGCAGAGCACTGTGGGAGGGGCTGAGACCTGCACAGCCCAGCCCCAGGCTGGCCATGGGGCAGCAGAGTGCTGTTGTCACTTCACACTGGGCTCCACATTTATATTGCATGAAAAGAATATTTGACAAATCGTCTTATCCCTGACAGAAAAAAAAAATAAGTAAAGGGAGAAAAGGAAAATTTTCTCCTTTTCACTACCAACTGTTTCAGTTTTCTTTTTTAGGCAAATAAAACTAAAAGCACTTATGACTTTAGTTTCATGTTGTTGTTTTTGGCAAAAATTGGAACATGAACTGACCAAAAATAGAAATGCTGCATACTTTTTATCTTCCCATGCCCAGGGTGAACAGAACATACTAGGCAAACAAAAAAAATTAACAGTGGTAAGGGTAAATATCTTTTTCATTTCTGCTTTCAAGACCTATTAGAACCAGAGATAAGGAAATCTATTTGTTTAAGAAATATGATTTCTGAAATGACCACAATGTTCCTTTTAAGCTGCACTGAAATACAAGATAAAGGCAGGGTACTGAATGAAAGAGTGCTGATGGCGCCTTTATTGTGTGATTTGCCTTGTTTTTTTCTGAAGTACTTCTTTTTAGCCGATTACCATGTATTTACAGTTGGTGTAATTATATCTAATTACTTAATTAGCATGAATACGTGTAATTACTAACTTCGAATATGTAATTATGTCAGGGCAGCCTGTAATAAACGAGGTTGAAAAAAACCCTCATTAGGACTGTACGAAAGGACGGCTGCTCCACCCGTGTGGAGAATGCATCCCAGTCCCCAGACTGCGCCAGTCCTGGAAAACACAGCCAGCTCCGATTGTGTCTGGCAAAATCCTCCCCCAAAATCAAATCTTTTGCCCCACAAGTCTAGCTTCACAGTGCTTGTGGGAACTGAACATCCACTGCTGGGATGCAAATGGGGACCTGTCCCCCCAGATTACTTTTTTCCATTGAGGTTTGAATTTCTTTTCTCTGATTTGTCTCATTCTCCAGAAGACCTGCTTTGTCAGATGAGAAATACAAGGGAACTGAACAACTCCAAAACTGTGCTGTGGCATTTGAGTAAAGCTTGAGAGATCAGGTCCAAGAACTAATCTGCATCTGATGCATATTGCTTAGAATTAATGACTACTTAATTGCTATTATTAAAGTAAAACAATCTTCCAAAATGATTCTTCTGAAACATTACTAATATTTCACCACAGAAATCTCCAGCTATTCATAATTACAAAACTTGTGTTTTGGAAGTTAAAACCCTGAACTTCAAGAGATGGAGATAAGGTAAGAAGCTGCTGTTACTGCCAATCCTGCCCAGAAGGACTAATAGCCACCTTCTGGACACCAATGAGGGCATGTTTTGCACTACCAAAACCTCTGACTGTAGGCTGATGTTATGTCCTATGCCCTCATCCTCATCATTTACTCTGACCAGAGTGCTTGCCACAAGTCCCATTCTTCTGCTCTCATCTGTTTATTTCCAAATACAGAGAGGTGCAAACTCCTGTCAACCTGTCGCTCCTCCTGCTGATGTCTGCCAAAAAGAAATACACTTGGTTTCTCTTCAGTGTGCAAAAGGGCAGGAGGAAGAGGCAGTTTTAGCTTATTCTTCTGAATTTGACTTGTGGCTGGACTGTCCACATTGCCAAACTCTTTGCTTAACCCTCCCCAGGCAGGGCTGAGACAAGGACTGGATACAAACCCCAGTGCTGCCCAGCATGTCATGGAGTTACAGCATAAAGCTGGGGAAGCATCTTCTCAAAGACTCAATGCTTCATCATGAGAAAACAGGGTGGTGCTGGTTTCTTCCATGGCTCTTTGAGAATCTCTCATCCAGAAAGGGAAAGAGAATTTTAAGCCACGTTTCTGCCACCTGCTCCTCTAAAACAGGCAGTAGCAGAAAGGGGGTAAGAGACAATTGCAAAAATCCCAGGAAGCCATAAATGAGAGCTGGCTCCTGTGCCCTTCATCTCATCGTCACGAGGACAGCACATTCCCAGTGAAGAACACATTTCTGTCTCCTTGAGGACACGTTAACAAGAAGATCCCATGGGACAGTAATGCACAGAGGGAGCAAGAGGGACTGCAGCTCCACAGGCAGGGAGCTGGTCTCCATATTTCAGCTGCAATTCCATTATGCAGAGCTAAGTGGCTGGGAATAAACATCCGTCATCCCTGTGTGATAAGTGATGCTTGCTAGTATAGAGGGTGACAGAAATCTATATCACATCAATGTACTATTAATACTGCATTAAGCATACAGAGTTTGCTCTCCTCATTGCAGCCTGGCAATGGGTATCAGCATGTCCTCCACCCAGACAGCATCCAAGAGCACAGAGATATTCACGTGAGGAAGGAAGGAGAAAAGCTTCATGACGGAGAGGGAAAATGCTTGCTGAAGATGCAACTCAGTCCAAAGGAAAGATGCTGGGTGTCATGGAGCATCTTTGCTCACAGCTGGGCAGCAGCTCTGTGGGAGGTGGGTGGCAGGAGCTCAGCTGGGCATTAAGGCACTCCCCAGCCCAGAGGAGTTCTCTCTACAACTGACAGCAAATGAAGAACTGTTTGTGTCCAAGCTCTCACAGGAAGAGAGAAAAACCCTCCAGCGTGAGAACCATGGGGAGAACAGGAGCAACAAATATTCTCCAGCTCGGGCTTAAGTTGAGTAGAGCACATCAGATCAAACAAACCCCTTACAGCAAAAGCTCCCCAAAGCATGGTTAATTTAAAAGGTGAATTATGAAACTTTCCAGCCTCAAGCAAAGCCACCAGTGAAGTCAGAAATTTTGTCCAAGACAAGTCTTGGGGACTAAAACACAAAGCACACACCAAATTCAACTCTACCTGAGGGCTGAAGGCCTGGATTTTGCCCCATGAATGACAAAGAAATCTAAAAAAATTAAGCCATTCAGCCTGCCAACATCCAGCTGTGGTTTGCCTCTTGTTATTACCCAAAGGGAGTGCCACTGTTGTGGGGTCTGGTTTCAGCCACACTGCCCTGTAGCCCTGGAAAACCTGAAGCATTCCCTCCTGTGGCACCTTCCACAGGAGAAGCACCTCCAGATGCCATGCCAAGCATCTTTGTGAACCAAATCCCACTGTGAGCAACTTCCTCTGCAACCTACACAGCTCTGACAAACCCCACGGGGCAAACACTCAGAGCAAAACTTAATCCTTTGAGGTTTAAGCTCTGCCACTGCACAGCCTCAACAGCACCCACGTCTTGAAATGGTCGGCACATAGATTAAAGAGATTTGAGACAGCACAGGAGGGAAAGGAAAAAAAAGTAAAGCGGGGGAGCCCCCCCCTCCAAGCCATCAGAGTTTGTAAATCATTTTGAGATGAGGTGCTATAAGAAATGTAAAATATATAATTAACAGCACAGAAAAAACACGCTACATTCAGCTTCTCTGCTCCTGCCTAATCACCGCCCTCATCCTCCCCTCCCTACAAACAGACCAAATTTAGCACATTAAAATGAAAATCAAGGGGAAAGCCAGGCACATTCACTGAGTACATCCCATCACTCTGGCAAGTGAAGGGTGGTGATATGGGCTTGGGCACAAGCCAGCAGGACTCAGGAGGGTACACAGCAGGGGCCGCCCCACGGACACCTCCCAGGGAACAGCAGCTGCAGCTCCCCTTCCCCTGAGAGAGGAGTGGAGAACAGGAGCAGTGTGCTCCTACTGAGCACTTAACACCAAATGGGTTCCCACAGGTTGGGAAATCAGCCTTCTCCCTGTTTCCAAGAGCTGAGTTATGTCTCCTACACCCATGAGTCAGCAGAAGCCATGAGATGAACAGGGGTGGCCAGCGCAGCACTCCCTGCTTCTGGTTAAGCCACAGTTAGCCCAAGTTGAGGCTTATTCACCACTTTTTTTTTTTTCCAAGCCTTTTATTTTTCCAGTTCTACCCGGAACCAAGACACACTAAAAGGATGAGCAATAATAAGAGAAGAATGTTACCCAAACCCCTGCATTGCTTGGCTTGCATCTCAGAGCTGGCAAGAGGCCTGGGAGAGCTCAACTACCACCTGTGAGCCGCATGCTGGGGAGGGCTGCATCCCACCACTCACGTGGGAAGTGGTGCAGGACTCCCAGAAAAGCATCCTTTTACACAGCACTTTTCTTTTATACTCAGAATTTAGTAAGACAAACTGGAGAGGACCATTTGATCACCACCTGCTAGTCTAATGAGCTCAGTTCATGACCCAGATTTATACAGGAAAGGTGTAAAAGCTTTACAGAAGCCCATAAAAACAAGACATCCAGCATCTAAAACCCCTGAAGATAAAGATATCTCCACACATCTGCCCCACCTATGTACACGAGTCCTGAGCTTCTCCCTGGCCCACTGTGGAGCCAAAGAGGCAGCCCTATGACTGGGAAACTGCTGGAGGAGGAAGGGGAGGCAGGTCCTTTCCCCAGCCAAGCATGGGTCATGTCCATCCCCATGCTCTCAGGTGGCTCTTGCTCACACCTGGGACCTCATGCTTGGAGCTGATGAGGAAGAGCCTGGCTTGGAATGGCACTTTCAGGCAAGGGGGGAAGGTGACGGGTGGGTGGCGGAGGGAGGGTGAAGGGAGGTGAAGGTGAGAGTGGAAAGTCTTTTCTGGAAGCATCTACATGTATGTTGTGATTTCTGAGACCTGAGATTCACTTTGGTTTCTGGACCATACCAAGACCCACTCTCCTCAAAAACCTCCTTCTCTTCTTCCTCATCCTCTTAACCTCTTCCTCCTCGTCCTCCTTCCCCCCATCCCCCCAGCCCATCCCTTGACCCTCACGGGGGGCTCCGGATCGGGCACTCACACGTGTCTGGCTTGTGGCAGTTGTGACCTTGTCGGAAGTACTGGGGGTTCTCGATGACGGGAATGCGGGTCATGCCGATCACCACTGTGTCCGGGCCAGCATCCAGGGATGAGGGTGTCGTGATGCCATGGTTGATGTGGTGGAGAGGACTGGCTGAATCCTCCTCTCCGCTGATCACTGCCACGGGACCTGCAAACAGCACACACACCTGTCAGGTACAACAGGGGGAAAGGGCTGACAAGACCTGCTGACCACGCGGGTAGGGATTGCTGCAGGTTGGCACCTGCTCCTGGACAGGATGCCTGTCTTAGCAGTCCTGGCAGTTGTCCCATCCCCAGGGCTAATTTCTCCAGGCAGCTCACAGGGCAGGGAAGATGCTACAAGTTTTCTTTCCTGGCTTTGGGATACCAGATTAACAATCTTGAAGGGTTAAGTAGCTACAGGTGACACCACATCAAAGGTGAGTCATCTACAAAGTCCTCTCCTAGGGCTGTCACAAGAGAAATCAGTCACTGTGATGTCCATATATCCTGTCAGAATTACGACCAAGCTTAGACTAGAGAAACATCACCCCCAAAGAGTTATTTCACCCCAAAACCATATTCAGGCCATTTCTGTTGCCCAACGTGTTGCCCATATTGTTTCCCCTCTTCCAGTTTCACCTGGGCACACAGAGCCCTTCAGTCAGGCTGATACCTACAGGGACCCACAATGCACTGGAGCAGATCCTGCTCAGCTCATGCTGCCTCCCACCACCATCACCACAACTGGCAACACCTCCCTCTTACCCTCCTGACCCCCAAAAGTTGACAACACCATCAAACAGGCAAGAAAATGAGGCAAGACCCCCAAGATGGGAGCAATGGAAGACTCATTCCTCCACAGCCTCTCTGGTCTGCATTAATTGCTCTCACTGGAGCAAGGGCACAGAGGCAGTTTCCCAAAGGAGGACCCCTCTGCCATGCTGGCATCCCTTTGGAGGCCACAGGCACCCAAGGATGGCAGAGAAGAGAGCCCTCAGCAAGATATGGAGAAGGCAGTCCCACAACCTTTAGGCTGAGCCGCAACAAACCCAGAAGACTCCCCGCTCCTCGTCTCGTCTAACTCATCTGCCACCATCTCAAGTATCTCTTAACTCCCAATTCCCCATCTGTTGCTTGGTCATGGGACCTGTTATCAATCCCCACCAGGCTGAGAGAGGGACCTGGTGGATAGCTCAAGGTGGTCCCTCTGCACTGACCCCTGTGCAATGTCTTGAAGTTGCAGCTCTGTGAACAAGGAGCCCTCAGCACGGTCCACATGCCTTCCCCCAGTCCTCCAGCACCCACTTATGCATCCTTGTCTACCTCCATGGAGAAGGTCCCCAAAGCACCAGTGTGCCCAAGTGCACCCACATTGATCTCTGTCCTGCAGAGGTCCAGCAACCATGTTCCAGCTCCTTCAGACTCCTGCTCCAGCCATGATTTCTTACACTAAATGACCGTGCCCAAGAGCAACAACTCTGATCTTGCCCTAACCAACAGCAGGCTGGTTCCCTTAGGTGAAAAGAAGTGATGAAGGAAAGAGCATCCATATCTGAGAGCCAAGACCTGCTTCCTTCACAGAGATATTTCACAGCATTCAGCTGTATTTCAATTTTGGGCTTATGTTTTATTTTGGTTTTAGACCCTCTAATCCATGTTGCAGCCATTCTTGCTGCATTAGTGTTGGACAACGTAGAGACCACAGTGAAATCCTCCATGAGACCTCCTTAATATATTCACATGGGAAGAGAAACCACACTCAACTAGTAATGCTCCTTTTCTCCTGTGTGGATGCTATCAGGAGCTGCCAGAAGCTCAAGTACAGAGGAGCAGAGATGCTGCATTGAGGTATCAAACCTATGCAGAGAAGCCAGCCTTTTACCTATGTTGCATAGAAAATGCTCATCTCCCATCAGTAATCTACTTCTAATTGCACAATTACTTTATTATGTAGCACTAGCAAAGAAGAGGGGAGTCTTCAAGCCATTTTACTCTCTGGAGCTACTGGGAGGATGGGGCTCCATGCAGTCGTTCTGCCTGCATTAATCTAGTCTAAAGGCTGCTCATTTTTGGAGCTTCAAGTATTGTTTGTTCTTCCAAGTGGGATATAATGAAGTTATTGTGTAATTAGCAGAGTCCTGGCAGCTGTGACAGGTGTTTTAGTCACGAGGAGAAAAAGTCTCTCCCTTTATTGTGAATTCCTTTTGGCAGGTTCTGGCTTTTTTAACGTTACTCCTTGGGCCCGTGTGACTTCCAGCTTTCAAGATGCAAAGGCAAAATTCAGCTCTTGTCACAAGATGCCTCTGTTGGGACTATGCACACTGCATTTCTCCACATACAAAAAGTGAACAGGCAATTTTGGTTTGAATTACTTTTGTTCTTTTGCGATGACAATTCTTTGCAGGCAAACCAGGAGGAGTGGGTTTTGTGTGGTGTGCACATCTCTTCGTCCCTACCCTGCACCTCTGGCCAGCCCAGCTGTGGTGGGATGTTGAGAGCTCTGCATTTAAGGTGCAGTTCAAAAAACAAGTCATAAAAATATCAGCTGGAATAGACTGGTGTAAAAAATTTTAGAAAAGAACATAAAGATCTCCCTTGCAGTGGAGCAATGTGAGAGGCTAACTTACAGCTTTTCCTAAGCAGCCAAGGTTTTGCTTCAAAAGAGAGGTACTTCATTAGGCAATGGGATGTGAAAGGCCCCTCTAGTGAGTGACAGCCAGGCTGGATGACACTTTGAGCAGACTGGTCTCATGGAAGGTGCTTCTGCCCATGGCAGGGGGCTTGGACTAGTTGATCTTTAAGGTCCCTTCCAACCCAAATTCTATGATTTTATGGGAACGAAATATTCATTGTCCTTTGCTCTGAGAGCAGAAATCACACCTTTGTGGCAAGGGGCAAAGAGGACATCTCCTGCAGCATCAGGATTTGTAACCAGCCACGGGACATACACCAGGCTGACACAGACCCTGCTGAGGACATGGTCCTCAGGGCCTCACAAAGCCCTGATATCACTTTTCCCTTGCTGTTCTTGCTTGCACAGCACCTCCTAAATTTTAAGGAACACAGATCATGGCAGTGCCCCTCTAGCACAAGCGGGTTAGCAGGACATGGCTATGTCTAAAAGAGTAGGGCATAATCGAGGTTGGGTAATTGTGAAACTAAGCACAGCAAACATCTATTAGTCATCGTTCCAATGGTCATTTCTTTGCCAATAAAGAGATCCAGAGTCTGACCTCCTTTATGCTCCGTGTTGTTTTTTTTTTTCTGTGGCTTACTTTTTAGGAGGACTTTCTACATGTGTTATCCTTAGTTTCATGCCCCAACTCCATCCAAGATCTGTGCAGTAACCATGTCTCAGTTGATCCACAGGGTGCACTCCCATTTCCCAATGAACATTGGGTCCCATAAATGGACTCAGCCTCTCAGTCATCCAGCTCAAGTCAATGCTGACAAGCTTATCCATGCACAAGACCTACCAACCCTCAAAAGCCTCAGAGCTGAACTCTGATGCTTCACGACTACCTCAACCCCTTCCCACTTCTGCAAAAGTGGGAAACCTCAAGAACTTCCAGTGGCAGTCCTGACACCACAGGGATAGCACACCTCAGAAAGGATATTCTACCCCTGCAATAATACAGGGACAATTTATTGCCTCCAGATGTATTTCCAGGTCTAGGAAAAAAAAAATCCCATTCTCCAGAGTCCTAAGGAACACACACGATGGATATGCTGCACTAGGTTTCCAGCTTTCCAAAACATTTCTGATGACAGTAGGCCCTGACCTGACATGGACTAGAACATGCTATTCAGCCAGTTCATCCCAATATCCTCCACAGAACATAATTTGAAAAAAGACATAATTTTCAGTTGTGGACTTCTCCAAGTTTCTCCTATTAATTTTTTTTTTTTTTTTTAGGAGAGGGGTGTGGGTAAGTAGAAATCTGGACATTAATTCCTACAGCACAGTCATGGCTCTCTATCACTTTCCTTCTCTCATTCCCATCTCTTCTGGCTGGTCACGGCTGAGATCCAGTTCCCTCTAAGCCTACAGCCTCTTTGTTGCCACTCTTAGAGTCAGGTGAGTGCTGGACTCACTGCACAAGCCCGAGACAAACTTAGAAAATATCATGGATATCAAGCAGTCACTGATCACTTTTATAGGTGTGACTATTGCTCTGACTCAAAATATACACTGCCATTAGCAACTCCTGGGAATAAAGCAGCTACCCAGACTTTAAATCTATCTTGGCAATAGTACATATTTTTTGCTGTTAAGTAGGCGAAGAGGTTGAGTTTTCTGATGTATAATGCTGATTTATGGCTTTATTTGGAAGAATTCCCACTGGTTTCACCAGTACATTTTCCAGGTAAGGTTAAAGGGAAAAAATGAAGCAAAAGAAAGGGAGAGTACAGATTTTAAGATTTAGGTTTACTTTCCATTTGACAGGGAAATGGGCAGAGAGATATAGAAAAGAAGACAGTTTGGTACAGTAAAAATGCAGAATAATAGTCAAGGGTAACTTGGGGTAATTCCTAACGTACTATCCTGTGATCTTAAAACATTATATAAAGTACTTTGGAGCTTTTCTGAACAGTGATGCAGTGGCTGTTTCTGTGAATAACTCAGCCTGTGCTATGGACAAACATACCATCGATATTAACTATAAAAAGAGCCTATTTGTTAATACAAATGTCTGTGTCCATTCTGAGCACTGAACATGTTGCATCTATACTCTGAAAGGCTCTCCCATGGCTCTCCTTCCTTCCAAGCAGGAGTCTCGTCAGCCAGCAGCATCCACACTGTCTGCAAGGACAGAGTTGAGCTGTTCTCCTCACCGGCTCCATGCAGTTTTCCTGACAAGGTAGCACTGTCAGCAACAGTGATGAAGGCACTCCATCACTCCCTTTCTCTATGGGGAAAGGCTGAGGAGATATTAGAGCTGCCCAGGGCTACCCCTGAGTGAAGAAGCAGGCAGCCCCTGGTCCAGCCCAGCACTACAGCCTTTGCCAGACAGTGGGAGAGTCAACCACAATGACCAGAGAATCAGGATCATATTAATCTGATACTATCCAAAGAGCAGCGAGGCAGCTTGAAAATTATACTTTTGGAAATGTCACAGGCAGCAGTGCTGTTCTGCCTTCCCTCCCACATCTTCTCTACAGCCAAGTCCTCTTTCCTGAGAAAGACATCTCACTCAAACACCACTATTCCCAGTCTCATTTCCACCCTCTTTTCTCCCTCAGTCTCCCAGTCAGGCTATAGTCCTTCCATCTCAGCAATGTCCCAACTCTTCTTCCCACTTTGCATCCATCCTGGTAATATCATCTCTGTATATACTCCTACAGATTACCCCCAAATCTCTGCTTTTCAGAAAATCTGTCATTCTCTGTTCAGCATTGTTCCCTATGGCTAAACTGGAGTTTGGCTCAGCGTTTACCTTCACCTCCTTGTTTATCTGGAAGCTTTGTGAATAGGATACAGCTTTCAGTCCATGTCAGTGAATCTCCTAGTTCATTCACAGTGCTACACGGACGACTTGTTACTTATGAAAAATAAAGCAAATAATAAATAGCTTAGGGACCCCTGTTTGTGAGATCATATCATAATGGTAAATTATTTTTCAAGGCTAAGAGCTATACTTTATAATAAAACACAGGCTCAGGAATATAGGGTACTTTATAAATAACCACAGACTAGAGAAGATAATGGTCACTTCATACACATCCATAACATAATAAATGCCCCAAGGCAAACAGGTAAAGAAACAACAAAAACTCCAGCTTGGCATCACAGTAGCCTCTCCAAAGCAACAAAAATGATGGAAGGTGGAGAAAACATGACCTCTAAGGGAAAACTGAAAGAATTATGCTTTGTGTTGAGAGGAGAAGACTGAAGGGACACGTGATAACAGCCTTCAAATATGTAAAAGGTTGCAGCAAAGAGAAATATAATAGCTGTTCTCCACATCCACTGGGGATAAAACAAGAAATAATAGGTTTAAATTGCACTGAGGGAGATTAGAGTTTGAATGTTCTCCCTAATGCCTGGCGGTACAGCTGGTTGGGTTTATCTGGAACAGATAACCCAGCGATGTTGTGGGGGCTCAACCACTGCCAGGTTGGGAAAGGAAAGGTTAAAGAAATTTCTTTCAAGGAGAGTTTAGCTACAGAGAATGATGCTGCTCAGAGCCCTCACAGGCTGCAGCACTTTTCACCTGTGACCAAAAAGCCCTCAGCGTCTTCCCTTTCTGATGCTTCCAAAGAAACTCCAAGCAGAGACCTCTCCAGCACTGCAGACCAGGTTTGGGCAGCATCAGAGGCACTGTGGGCACAGCACTGGACCAGGATGGGGCCATGGTCTCTCCAGCGTGGTTTCAGAAAGGACAGCTTCATCCACATCCCAGGCCACGTGCTCAGGACAGAAACCAAGTTTGCTGAGGCAGAGAATAGTGAGGTGAGTGCTCAAGGCTGCAGGGCAATCCCCTCTCACCACCCACGCCTCTGGGAGCTGTCGTGCAGAACATCATTTTTTGATCAAAAATGATCACTGCAAGAGCTAATTGTGCCATCCCCATTCTCCTTTGTAATATAAAGGAGCCATATAATTAACCTACTTAATTAGGAACTGTATATGACCCATAACTAGCAAAGAAAATGCTCTCCTAGTAAAGTGGGTCACCATGCATTGTATAGCAAGCACTGAAGCAGACCTCATTAAGCTCCAATATATATTGTATATAAAATCCCTTTCTCCTCCGACTCCAAACCCCTGTTGGCACTTCCACATTTCCCCAATCATAATCTTAAATGCTGTTCTTCAAAGGGTCATATCACCAACTGGCAAGTAGATAATTCCAAGGCCAGATCTCTCAGCCCAGCTTAACAACTCAGAGCTATGCACACACATACACATGGAGAGAAAAATAACCTCAAACTTCAGCTTATCAGGAAAACAAACAACTTTAGAATAAACTTTAAAAAATTTCCAACCTTTTGTTCAGCTGAAATCAAACCACCCCCCAGGGCTGATCTCTGCACCAGGAAGGAGGGGAACTGAAACTCATAAAACAATGAGTGAAAGCACAACAAATACAATTAAAAATCCAGCCATGCTCAGAGCAAGATTGCATTTACTGTCTCATAAAGAGAGCCTCGTCCTTTCAGGCAAACAAAAGGAAATCAATTTCTTAATTTTTATTGGCAGATGTGGGCATGGGGCCAAGGCAGTGCTTGGTGCCTACACGGGCCCTGTTTGGAGCCAGTCTGCCGTGGGCTCCAGCTTGTTCCCTGCCCTCCTACAATGGGAAGCAGCCACTTGTCGTCCCCAGAGTCACCAATCCCAACCACAGGATGGTCCATCATGTGGCATCTCTTCCCCTGACCCGCAGCAGACCCCTCACTCGTACAGAACACTGGGCTTTATCCGGAGATGCCCCCTAATTCCAGCTCTCAGCGCCTGCTTTGTCGCCACCATCTCAACCATGTCCAAGCAGCATTTCCCACACCCATAAAGCTTAATTTTATCTCCATGTCCCAAATTCACCCTGAGTTATCCCCACATCATGCCAAGGGATCTGGAGGGCATTGCTGCAGAGGCTGACCTGTACAGTCCAGCCCTTGCTCACACTCCACTGTGGCTGCCTGTGGAGCCTCCGAAGGTGACAATCCCTTCTCTGACACAGCCCATTGGGCACAGTCTCCTCCATCAGCTTTTTGGGGAAACAGTGCAAATAAAAAGTCAAATCCTTGAGCTTTGCAGGCAGATGAAGACATCAAGAACACAAATCTGAGCTCTCAAAGGGGTATATTCCAAATCCTCAGCTTCCAGCCCCTCCAACAACAAAGGCAAGAGAAAACAGCGAAGCAGCAATACATTTTCCCTTCTCCTCAATGAGATGATCATTTTGAGGCCCTGATAATTTCAAGAGGAAGATCTCTGTGAACTCTGAGGTTAAAGGAAGTGAGGGACAGGCCCAGGATCTCTGCACCCCCCACCACTTGGGTTGGACACATGGCTCTTCCCCCACTTCCACCCTTTATACATTGCAGATCCATTATCACATAAAGAAAAAAAGCTGTCAGATCTGTTGTCAGTGGGCGATCCCTAAACAGGCAATCCTCAAAGCACTTTCTTTCCTGATGCAACATTCTGCCAAAATACTGCCATTTACAAAAACCCCTTTCCCTCTTTATATATTGACATTTCCTTCCTTCTCTGATTTTTTTCAGGTGATTGCAGTGGGGAGTAGGCAGCTCTTGTGGAGGGCCCTGTTAATCCTCCCTTCACCCTTTTCAGCCTCCAGTCACCCTGGCATTCCTGTTTGAAGCATCACTCCAACCCCATCTGGTGTAGAGGATGTCCAAACCTCCCTCACTCCTCCCATGTCCTTTGCTTTCCCACTCTTCCCCAAGCTTATTTATTGAGCTTAGACACCAATCCTCTAAGTACTCACACTTAGGGATGGAAACATTAAGATCAAATCATATAAAATATAAAGTCAATGCTTATGACGGCACAAATGCATAAATCCAGCAGAACAAGAAACAGAAAATGCTTACAGTAAAAATGGTGATACAATCTGATAATTAAAAAAGGTAGGATCTGACAAGCCAGAGCCATGTGTGACAGCAAAGCCAGTCAGCAGCCATAGGAAGGCAAGGCAGGAATTTTTACATCTAGGCATATAGCTTCCAGCCCAGTGTTGCCAAACGACTTCGACTCAGAAACTGTGTCTAACCAGCAAAGGGACTGCAAACAGGCCACAGTGTAACCAGGAGAATATTTTAGATCCTGCAATGCTGGAATCCAGGAATCTGCTGACTCCTGAGGGATCGAAAAGCCAATGCTTTCCCCCACGTAATAACATATGTATACTGAGAAGTCAGTTCCTTTGCCAGGAAGAAACGGTCTGATCTCACTGCTGAGATCAGGTGAAAGAACTAGCAAATAGTGCAGGCAACAGGAGAGGAAGAAAAGTCTGTTCTATTCAAGGGCCACTGCAGGAAGGGAGATAGTTTTTAGTCCGTCAATGCTGGTGCTGGCATTCAGACCATCCTCAGTCACCTTCCACAATTCCTCCCACCTAGCTTACCCCATCTGCTGATAACAAACCAATTTTTTCCACTGCTGGGTATGCATGCTCCCTGTGGGGTGTGAGGAGGAGCCAGTAGAACCAAATATCCAACCTTGCAGAGAAACCTCCTGTGATTGCACATGGCAGAGCCAGCAGCAGCAGAGAAACACGCACCTGGATAGGGCAGGAGGAGTGAGCAGGGGCACCTGAGAATGCAGCATCTGTGCATGCCCAATCTCCCTGTATGGCCCCACTGCAGCCCTCCTGCCCCAGCCCCAATGTCAAGGTCCAGAAAGGATTGGCGGGGCAGGATGGCTGGCTGTGGGGTACTGGAAGCGCTATGATACATGAAAATGACATTTCTGTTGCCTTATCTTCAATGCACAAGGCCATCATTTCCATCCCTCATTATGGGATCAGCTCCATTTGAAGCCAAAACATCATTTTTTTTCCCCCAGGTCTCCATCATTCCGCTACACCCAGCCCCCAGCTCCAGAGCTGGGCACCATCCTGCCTGCCCCAAATCATCTGCTTATTGCCAATCACCTTGTTTCCCCATTCTTCCTCTTGACTACATATGCCTCTTGTTTTGTTCCAAACAAAGTCACCAAGCTGTCACATCAGGGGCACCTTGAACTCTGGAGCAGCGCAGGCTTTACAAGACAAGAGCCAGGCAATGACTGGGCAACGGCCTCAGCAGCACCTATTAATCTCTTGGCTCACTCATCCCTATCACAGACACACCGTAAAAATGATATAAGCATTTCATTCAAACGGCGCTGCAGAGAGAGTGGGGAAGAGCACGGGGCCAATTGATTTCCAGTATGTCTGCTCTTTACCTCCAGGTATAAATACAACAGCAAAATCAATCGGAATAACATCATATCAGCTTTCTAATCTCTTCTGTTCACTTTATATACTGCAGCGTTTCCTACAGCTTGTCTACAGGAGGTTCCAGCACCTCTGCACCCCCCAGCCCAGGCGTTTGCAGTCACTTCCTCACTCTCAGCCCCTCCAGTGACAAGCTTGAGGATCTGCAGATCCAAACCTCAGCTCTGCCCCTGCTCCATGCAGGAGGTGCCAAAAGGTCTCCCAAAGCAATGCGCCTCAGCCGCACAAGAGCAGCACTAACATGCGATTGCTGAGCCTTGGGCAGTGTTAGCACTTGTTAAAAGGGAGATGCTCCCCTGCTCACACCCTTTCACCATGGATGGCAGCTTGCTCAGCATTGATAGGCACCCAGGCATGCCCAGATCTGCTGCCAAGCACACCAAGGGGGACAACCCCACCGACACAGGGACATGGGAAAGGCAGCAGCACCGTCTGCTTTCCCCACGCCCTCAGGACCCCATAGCTGGATTTAGCACAGGTGGCCCTGATGGCATTTTACCTCCTCATGAGCACCATCCAGAGGATGAGTGACACCAAAGACCCACGCCCGGAGCAGGGCCGACAGCTCAGCACTGAGCAGACACATTTCCTTTCTGCGTTTCCAATTTATCATCAGCCCAAGGCTTTTTATCCTCTCTCCTGGCCTCCAGCCACTGCAGAGGGAGACTGTGACAAACTGATAAACACTCTCCCTGACCCTTTCCTTGGGCGAACATGCAAATGCAGCGTGAGAATGGGGAAAGGGTTGAGTGACAAGGCAGGCAGTATCAAGGGGTCATCTTCTGCAAACTCCAGCTCAGCACCGAGGCTATGTTCTCCCCCATCTCAAAACAAGGCCTTGGCTGAATAGCTGCCAGATGGAGAGGAAAGCAGAACTAGTTTAATCATAGAACCACAGAATGGTTTGGATGAGAAGGGATCTTAAAGTCCATCTAGCTCTGACCTCCCACCATGGGCAGGGACACCTTCCACTAGACCAGGCTGCTAAGGGCCTATCCAACCTGTCCTTGAACACTTCCAGGTATGGGGATAAGCTACACCTACATCTATTCTGCAATTCAGCCTGCAAAGAACATGCACGTGGCCTGGATCAAGGCTGTGGCAACTACATCACTTTCAACGCTGTGGCCAGCACTGGGTGAAAGCTTTGGGAAGTGTTATCTAACCAGCTCAGTGTGGAGCTCTCCTAGTGCAAGAGGGCCACCAGTGATATTTGCTGAGGGGTCTGTTGGCAGCTCCACCACCAGCATGTCCAGCCTGGTGCTGGATCACTGACCTGAGCCAAGAGCATGATGCTGCAGGAGCCTGTGACTGTGCCAGAAAACACTTAAAACAATGAGAACTACTGAAGGTCTGAAAGTCAACAGCTGGGACCACTATTGCCCTCCTGCCTGAGGCTTTTCCTGACCTTTGCAGAGACTGGTGCCCAATGCTGCCTAATAAACACCATCTATGGAGCAAAAGCCCTGCCAGCAGCAGCAGAATACGATTCCCACCAGCCAGGACAATCACAGGCTGAGGGCAAGAATTAGGCATGTTTCTCATTAGCTCGGTGTCCACCAGCCACCTCGATCCCCCTCCCTCCACTTCCCTTCCCATGCCTTGGCCGCTGCAAGATCAGTCTTGGGTCATCTTGATCTACTTGGAAAGCTTAGCCACCATGAGAGCAAAACGCTTGTCCTCTGGCTCCAATCTCTTACTGAAATTAGTGCCAATGGAAGTGTCACTATCAATTTCATAATGTTATTGGATAGATGTAAAACTGGGCCAAGTCCCATATTCCTGACAGGCCATCAAAGAGGTGGGGATTATGGGTAAGGAGACAGGCAGCCCTGGCAGGAAAGGCAAAGGCTCCAGATCAATTAGCCTGACGAGGCTATCTTCCAGCCACATCACTTCGTGCTGACACCAGCTCCTTCTCCCTGGAGCCTGGCCGCCCCTGCACCGAGGTGGTTTATTTTCTCCAATGGTAACCGGAGTCCCTCCAAGCCCAGGGAGCTGCACATCCCCTCTCCAAATATCCAATTTATGAGACTCCCAAGACAACAAAGGATTTTTGCAGTCATTACAGGACATTAATTTTCAGGCCTCCTTATTTCGGTTTAATATTCTGTCAAGCTAAAAAAGAAAATCAGATGTTAAAAAAAATAAATGAATGCCTTACTCTTCATTGCTCAGAGGTTTCAAATGGAAGGAGTGCTCAAAATGTAAAGTACCTGGCACAACACATGTTTTGTCTTTGCTCTGTGTTTTTCTTCTTGGTTTTCTTTCAAGATCCTGCTTGGACCATGAAACTAAAGTGGCCAGTACCATCTGGTTCTCATGCAGTAATTAACAGCACTTGTAATTTTTCAAACAAAAATAATGTTCGATTGTTGTTTTTTTGGTCAACTTTTGACCTTTGTGTTTTTAAATGGGATTTTTATGAAAACATTGAGCCGCCATCAGGGCTGCAGATGCCAATGAGTTCACTTCCAGAAGACGCCTCACGTGCCCAGTCCCTGCCAGCAAGCAAGCAGCTGCACTTGCTCAGGGTGCAAATTTGTAGACCCAGTCTTAAAATCAGACTCGTGATGTTTGCTTCCAGGCCAAAAGATAAATCCTTACATGATCAAAAAATAATAAAAAATCCTTGCAGTCATAGTTTGTGTCTGTTTATGCATAAGGGTAATGAAAATTTAAAACTTCTGCTTCTCAAAAAGTAAATGCCCTTTTTTTTTTTCACCTCCACAGCCCTCCTTGAGATGATCTCCAGCAGTGATATCAGTCTTTCAGATTTATTCTATCCCAAAATAAATAGTGTGTTGCTTACAGAATCAAAACTTATTTAACTTTTATAATGGTTTAAATCCTGAATCTCCTCCCGTAATATTACGAGACTCTTCTGGAGTATGAAGTCCATGTCAGAAATATCCATGAACAAATAAACAAATCTTTTTTCCTTCATGCTGAGCAACTGGGAGAGGAAGAAGGGCTGGGGTTTGGGCAGCCTTCATACACTCCAGCCCACGATGCTCACATCAATAACAGTTTGTTGGGTGTGTTAAGCTTTGCTCCAAGCCCTAGAATCAACAAGAAATGAGGTTTTGCCGGTTTTTTCAAAACCTCTGTAGACTTACAGAGTAAAGGGAAACCCTCAACGTTCTCCAGTCAGAACTGATTGGAAAGGAACCGATGTTTTTTGGCTCAACTAATACTTACTGTTACATTGATACACTGGTGTTTTCCAGGTTGTTACGCCTTTCTCCAAAATTTATAGTCCTTGGTCATAAAAGTAATGGTTTTGTTTAAAAGTCACAGAAGTGGCCCCTAGAGAAATGCTCTGAAATTAGAGCTTTTTGGTGGCTGACAGCTCATTTGTAAAGTGTTGCAGGTTTGGGGTTTCCACTGGCCTTGCTGGGACCCTCATCAGTATTGAGAGGGATCCTGTGAACAGGGAGATAAAACAAGTGGAGAATAAAAGTCTGGGAGACGTGGAGAAGGACAGAAAACATTTTCCTGCTCAGAGACTTGCTGCATTGCCGATTCACCAGCCCAAACAACCCCTTTAATAAATTAGAGAGCTATTCATTGAAATGGCTTCCTCTGTCCCCACACTGACAGTTAATCTGTAATTCAGATGAATCTGTCAGAAGGCAAGAGTCCAGCATATAAAATAATTAATTCCTCCAAGGCCTGAGGAAATTTCCCTTTCTAAAGAGCACAGCACACTCCCCTCCTCACCGGTGAGCCACAGGCGTGGACGTGGCTCCCATCCGAGGTCAGTAAGGAACACCACTCGCATCTCAATACAGATGCTCATAAATGCATCACCTGTCACCTCGTCACTGGCTGGAAGTCCTGGGGTGAGACTTGTTCCACAGACCTTGCAAGGAGCTTGCCTCATACCTTCCAGTGCCTCCCTGCTCTACAAGTCCTCCAGTGCCCAGCTAGAAACTCTTGGCCCCCCATCAGCCCGACACTAATGCCTTTCAAGACCGGTTTTTCTGCACCAAGAGTCTAAATCATCAATTAAAATAAGCAGAAATGCAGCATCTAATGATTCTGGTTGAGAAACAAACAGCTGGTGCCCAACATGAGTGTGGGGGTTGGGGCAGAGCACATCTCATCTCCCAGCTCCCTCAAGAGGAATCACTCCCAGATCTGTTTTCAACAACATCGGGAGATAACCGAGACACTGGCTTCTGGCTGGCTATGAAACAGAGCAGCCTTGGAAAAAAAACAAAGGGTGGGAGTCAACCAGATGGACACATTACAGTGGGTGGTTGGGGAACGGGGACAAGTCATATGAAGCTCCATGTGAGACCAGCAGCACCTGAACGTGATGCCAGCCCTGGAGGCAGGGGAACCAAAACAAGCATCTTCCTCTTGCCAGGACAGAGGTATGAAGAAGGGGAAAAACACACCAAAAAGGACTTTTGATTGGATGCAACAGCTTGGGCATCACAACACTTGTCCTGAGCATGACTGGCACAAGTTATGGCCTGGCAATATTAAGGGACATTAAGGAATGATCTTCAGAGTCTCTTTTTGATTCTGCTGATTCTTGCAACCTCAGTCACCAGCTTTTAAAGCATGAGAGTATAAGAGGCATCACCAGCCAAATCCCTGTCTCCCTACACATATTTCACATTTTCTCCCAAGCTATTTCATCAAAATCCCAAAGGCAGGTGGGAGGCAAGCTGCCTCACATTAGCCTGTGAGCCATGAGGGCAGAGAAAGATGGGGCGTTCAGCATTTACCTCCATGACTAAGTGCTGTCTCCCTGCTCCACACCTCATGCCCCCAAAACACATCCCTTGCTTGGCAGCTTTGTAGCTCACAACAAGTGACACAACAACACATCCACACTGGGAAGCCAGACCTGAAGACTCGTGGAGGTCGAGTGACTTCTCCATCTGCACCATCAACGGAGCAGGAAAGAGTAAATGGAATTAAACAGCATCCTCACTCACAGCATGTCAGTGGGGGGGGGGGAATAAATATCTTACACAAGGCTGTTGGCTTTCTAGTTGGGAACAACACAAGTTTGCTGAACATCAGGCCAAGTGCACCTTGCACAAAGCCCACTTCAGGCTACCAGAGCATCCTGCAGCAGATCCTGCCAAACCCACTCCCAAATTCACCTGCTTGGAGGCACCCATTAGACTGGTAACCCCTGCAGAACCCGGCTCGAGTGTGCAGACAGCACAAGCATGCAGCTGGAAAGCAGCACAAGAGAGGGAAAGTTGTGGTGGTGGGGACTCCTGGACCACAACCAAGCCCCTTCCTAGAAGCAGCTATCAAGTCTCTGCAGAAGTAGTGGAATGGAGCCACTTTTCATCCTACCTCTCAAGGAAATCATTGCTGCTGTTACGCAGACACAATTATGTCTCCAGAGCCTTTTAACTACAGCTCTTTAGGGATGAGTGGGTTGATAGAAATCTATTCACAGGGCTGACATCGCTTGGCTGGGTAAGGACACTGCCACTGAGTCAGTGGTTGGGGAAGGATCACAAAATAAGACTGGCGAAGGGGGAAGTTCTAGGCAACACCAAGGCAGCATCTCCTGAGGGACCCCAATTTCTCATTTTATTCTTCTAGAACTTTCTTTCAAAAGAACCCAAAATAATAATAATATCTGGGAGCTACCTGCTTTCCTTTAGTTCATATGCTCCCCCTCTGGAGAGGACCACCACTCGGAGATCGATGGCTGCATGTGCATGTCAGAGGCAACAGGGCAACACAGAGTAGCATAAGGCTGTCTCCTCCCCAGCACCCCTACTCTCCAGGTAGCCCTAAACAATGCCAGGATCCGAGCACCTGGCAAATGAGAGCTGAGGAGCACAGCTTGGCCATCAGTCTCTCGGTCACCTTGCCAAGTCCGTGTCCGGAGCAGAGGGATGCAGGAAGCTCTTACTGTGGGACCCTTGAACTGCATTGTAGAGCCCTCTCTGAACTTGGCAGAGTGTCTGGGGGCTGCTTTATCATATCCACCATCTGCTTGTTTGTTTTGCCATCCTCTGCTCCTCCCGGCTATGCTCAGACTCCTACCTGCTCTCCGAAAGCTTTGCCGGGTCTCAGTAAACAAACCACAGGCAGGGACGAGAATAGGGAAGGGGAAGGCAGGGGAGTGGCGAAGAGGGGAGAGAATCAAAATTTAATTAAAGACACCTTTGCTTCAGGGCCTCTGAAAATTACAAATTCATAAATCTCTTAGTAAATGCCCTGAGCAGTTGCTATGCCAGGCTGCCTACCAGTCCCACCAGGAGGGCCATAAAGCACGAGCACAGAGCTCAGCGGCTCCCTCTCTCCACCCTGCAACATCAGGCAATCTTGAGCAGCTTGTCAAGCCCCTGACAAGTGTTTCTACAACCAGGAGCTATCAATCTGCAGCTCCATTAGTGGCAGTGCAGGGAGCTGCTCTTTTCATCTGCAGCTGTGCCACAATGAGAGTTTGGAGAAGGGTGGGATGTTGGGGGAGGAGTCATGAAAAAATGGGACCAAAAGACCCCCAGGATATATCGTTGGAAACACCGAGTTCTTCAAAAGCGTATTTTCTAATGACAATGGCCAAAGGACCCACAAAAAATAAGATGTGGATCCAGACAGACTCCTGCAGTGCCCATCTGAGGGCACTATAAAGAAAACCCATCTTCTGGTCATTCCCAAATGAATCAGCCCAGTCTTTGCTCCCATGGCTGAGAGGAATCTTCACCAGGGCATGGATGCATGCTGTCCAGCCCCCACAAGGACCACAAAGATAGCAAGTTTCTGCCAAACAGTGGAAGAGCAAGCTGCTTCACCACTTTCCTCGCTCAGCACACAGCAAGGAACAGACTGAACGTCCGGCACATGAGGGTGTTGCATGGCTCTGCTATATTTAACAAAGCTCTCAGTGCAGTCTCTGGTAGTGTGATGAAATAACATATCTTTGCCAGTAGCCTGTCAGAAGAAGGCTTGGAAAGCGGGAATCAGGAGTATTTTTCACCCTTTACTCTGAACTTTGAAGGTGGGAGTAGAGTCTGTTCTCAATAGTGTGGTCAAGTCTTGGCCCTCCCTGCTAATAAGCAGGTGGTTGGTAAAACACTAACAAAATCTTGCTGGCTTTCCTTTAAAATGGGCATCAGTGGGTGAGAATGGAAAGTTTCTTGCACAAGAAGAGACTGATACACAACAAATCCATTTGCCAAACCATACCACTGCCTAAATTGCAACCAGTCAGAATCACTCAACACATCGCATGCTACACTTTGTATCACCTATTGACCCATCTGATAACATCTATTTTCCAAGAGACCTAGTCAAGTGGGATAGATCAGTGTTGGTTATACTGGGAATCCAGAGCAGACAAAGGGTCTTTTTTCTGGAAAGAAGACAGAATTGCTCAGAAGCAGCATCACCCACACCAACTTCTGCCATTTCTAAAGACAAGCTGAACACCCAAGTCTTTCTAGGAAACCACAAGAATCTTACATCTCTCCATTTAAGCAACTACTGTACTCCTGCTTCAGGTCGTGAGTGGAAAAATAAGAGCCGAAAGCTGAGGCAGGAATAGCTATAACATGAAAGCATTGGGAGCCAGTCAGGTCTCCAGACCTTCCCAGCCAAATTATCCAAAGCATAGTTTGAAAAACCCAGGACAAATACAGACTATTTGAATAAAATTCTTAACATCCTACAAAGAAAGGTTGTCAACAGTCCACTCTGAGGTTTTGTTTTGCATTTCTACATAATTTGCTCAAGGATGAAACCCCACTAGGCAGTAGAGGCAGCGAAACAGATGTCACTGCATCCAGCAAGTACCCGAGCACTGGAGGGGCACAAACAGCTGCTGAAGCTGTTTCATCCATACCTGTGTTACCCACAGCTCAGCTCCCCTCATCATGCTGCATCAGAAACCCACAGGAGCAAAACTGGAGGCAGGTCCAAGTTGGGCCATTTTCATAAATGGATTTTCCTGACTTTATTAAGCTCTTTCTTCCAAACCTGTTCTCGAAATTGGAGATGCAATGTTGGAAATCTGTAGAGTACAGACTGGCAATCAAACCTTCACAAGAAAAAGCAGCAGCTCACCATGCAAATGACTGCCTGGCAGGAGGATCAGTGAAGGGGACAAATAGTTCAGAGCAAGATCAGGGCAATATAACTACTGTGTATTTCCTATTCTGCAAAAGCATCCTGATATCATCCATGTCTATGGACTGGTTATGCACCCGTATATCTACATAATTATTTACAGTATCAAAGTATTTATCCATTTATTTTTCTAAGCAGTCTCTCACTTATTCTATTTATCTTTCTACAAAGCTGTAATATTTGTCTCTATTTTAAGACAATAGCGCTGCTTTCTTCCACAAAATTCCCCAAGTAGGGCAGTTCCCAGGGGACATGGCTCCTCCCTCCCACGTCCTCACTGCAGTTCAGGGAGGATTGTGTGGGGCTGGTGGGGTAGGATGGAGATGGGACACGTGCCCACAGGGCAGCAGTGGCTGTGGGAAGGTGGGCAGGCAGGAGGACTCATCCCTGCATGCGTGGGGATGTGTGTGACAGCAGGCAGGGTTCAAGCTTAGAAGTGTGGAATATGCTGCCACAGGGTATTTCTTTTTCGGAGTAAGCTGGGATGGCAGCTGACCCAGCTTTCTCCTTCTACCTGCCTAGTCGAATCTCTCTCTTTCCATGGCACTCTGTAAACACAGGAATGCACAAACCTGGCAATGCTCTGCTCTCGCCCATGCTCATATAACTTTGCTGGGGATGACCATGCCTGGCACCTCTCAAGGTTGAGCCCCTGTTTTTCCCTACAGGCAAGCTCACACCTCATATCAACACTTCTTATATCATCATTCCTTCAGTGGGCAGCAAGGGCAGATCCTTAAGGAGTCAGCAGCAGAGACCAACCCCCTCACCAGCATAAGAAATCAGCACCCTCAGACCCCACAGACAAGGGAGGTGGTGCTCAGCTCTGCATCCCTCCCACTCCTTTACTTGTAGCAGTACCTTCTGCTTTATCCTTCTCTTCTTTCCCCTTGAAGAGTGAAAAATGCAAATAAGAGCTTATAAATTATCAATTCTTGATCGATTTTGCTGAGAAAAGCACATAAAACAATCGCACAAGAGAGGAGAAGAATAATTTAGCATTTCAAGTGGGGAACGGTGATGTTGCTGAGATAGCTTTATGTAGGCAGAGCACTCTTAAACCACCCAGCAGGATCTCCCTGTTCCAGCCTCTTCCTCCAACCCTCTGAAAACACACAAACAAAACCATAACCTTGTCTAGTTGATGCCTTAAGACACAGAAATCCATATTTCCATTAGCAGGACAGTGCCCTTCCAACACAATTACAATACACACACATGCACAGCTCTTTGCACACAGGCTTCCACAGAGAAGATCCCATGGTTTGATAGCCAAGGCTAACCCACAGCCTGTGAATTTATTGCCAGCAGAGCAAGACTTATGCATAAGAGACTACAGTTTCCACCCCAAAAGCTGCATGCTGAGCTATGCAGGGCTGTTAAGAGCAGGTCCCTTGAATCAATCTGTATCAACAACTTGCCACTGCAGATGATCCATGCAATTGTGGTCCTAATTGTGGTTTATGCCTAGTCACATACTAGCAGATCTTGTGGAGCTCTTTTCCACCTGTGGACTCCTAAAAAAGGGTTCTGCCAAGTTTTGGCTGCTCTAGAGTTTCTCCAGCATCACATCAAAACTTTCTTTTCTGAGTCTGTGTGGGAAATCAGAGTTTTTCCCCAAAACTAGGTTATAGTAGCACCCCACTGTCTGCTAAAAGGTTGCACGTGTCATGCTTCAACTGTTTCATCAAAACTACAAATCACACCACACAATGTTCCTCAGCCATAAATGCAGTTTTTATCTTCTATTTATGGAATTAGTACAATATTGCAGCTAAAATGTTTTCCGGGACAGCTGATGAAACCACACAGGGATTACCTGCAAATCAGAGGCACGAGAGAGCCAAACAAACCAGTCGACATCCCTCAGAGAGCTGATATCTGGGGACTGAGACTCTCCAGTGCCAGCATCTCTATCGGTACAGACTTAAGCAAAAGTCAGCCATGGCTGGAAGCCATGATTTAACAGACGTGAAGAACAGGAGGCCAACACACCTATCAAAGGCTTTACTCTTTGTCATAACTCAAGGAGCCCTACAGGTGCTCAAGGTTCCTGTTGCACCTTCTGGTCATAAACCATCACCTTTCCTGAGTGCCTCTTAAGTATCTCACTGACATCTGGAACACTGCAGACCACTGGCCCAAACCCAGTGCTAGAGCTGATGCTGAACATGCAATACCCAAAGCACACATCTTAAGCCCAGCAATGGTGTTGGGATTTGATGCATTTAGGATTTTTTTCTATAGATTCACTTCTTCCCATCCCTTCTGTTCTGTAGCTTGTGGCCACACAAGCCCTCTGTGCTAAACAGACAAGTCCAGTAGCTGAATTCTGGACACAACAGAACATTATTTGGTTGGCAGTGAAGATGTTTATGTGTGTGTCTGTCTCAGCACTAGATTTCAAATAATCTGGGGTCTTTGCATGGGTTTGGTTCTGAAGAGAAGAGCATTTTCCACGCTGTCTAAACCTGGCTTACATCTCTTCTTGCCTTTTACACAGAGTGATTTCATTTTTGATCACATAGGGGGAAAAAAAGAATATATATATATATATATATGTTATTTAGAAATAAATAAAGAAGATGCTGAAAGATGTGATGGCTCGTGGATGGAAAATTATATTCCCTCACAGCTGCAGTAATGATCTGATTAGGATCCAATCCCTCCTCATCCTTCATGTGCTAAGTCATCTTTACAGAGGTGAAGTGGCCCGAGGGCGAGGGATGGAGGGAGGGGGGTGCGTGGCAGGAGGCTCTGATACAATGCGGTACCCAAAGGATTGTGCATTCGCCCTCTGGTCACCTTGCAAAATGAGAAATTTCCTTCGGCACTAAAGCACCTTTTCTGTTGATTTTTGGCAGCAGCGTCTTTTAAAAGTACAGTTTCATCCCTCAACAATAATTTATGTGCATATTTGGATCCTCTGCATGAGCTAGAAATCCATCCATTCTTTTCGGTCTGCTATTTCCCCTCTCTCCCAGACTTAGCACCTTCTTTGCAAATCTGCCTTTCAGCTCTCTCTTGCTCCTGTTTCCAAGCTGCGTAGGAAACCAAAAAAGTGTGCCAGCACTGCTCCATCAAGTCCTGCTCTGGCTGCTTCTGGCTAGATTTTCAGGATATAGTAAGAATATATTTTTTCCCTTTTTCCCTTTTTCAGAAGTTAATTTCCTCTGATCCAGACAACACCTTCAGACCAGACAAACTGTTGGGGAACTTCACAACCATTAGCTGCCTTCTCGCAGGCTTCATGCTTGCCATGATTTAGGACAGGCTGAAACCCTGCTAAGCTCCTCAAGCAGTAATGAGGAGTGTGCCAAGTGTGGAACGAGCCATGGGACAAGGTCCAAAGGTGACCCCAGAGCTACTCTGTCGTCCTCCAGGAATGACAGATGGAGAGAGCATTGCTTTCCTGCCAGCCTGGGGGAACTGGCCCTGTCCTGGGAAGCTCTGACCATGACAGAGATGCTGCACCTCCAAAGGGCTCAGCAACTCTGGACTCAGTTCATGACTCATCACAAACCCATCTGACGGGATGATACCAAGGTGATGCCAAGGTTTCAAATGGATTTGGAGGAGGTTCTGCCTATTTTCAACAGCAGCACGTCCACAGGCACAACCTCAGTCCTGTATTGACCTGGACCTGTACAGCTGCCCCACAAATATCCCCCCTCTTTCCAAGTCTGACAAACAGCAGGCATTTCAGGTGTGAGGAGAAAACAGTCCCCCCTTCTCATGCAACCGCCAACGCTTCTGATCAGAGACACAATTTTTTGATGCCAGGCTCCTAGTGCTGCTGGTATGCATACTGCCTTCACCACAACAAAAATAATTTCTGCCTTTTTTTTTCCCCTGCCCTCTTACTTTCATATTGACTTTTTTGTGGCTGAGGAAATATGGCCTTAAAGATGATGCAAGGACAAAGGAAGTAGAGCAAAGGAGATCAAAGATTCCAATTTACTCTCCCCCATTCTTTGTAGGAATTGGAGATTGGCCAGCAGTAAAACTTTAATAGTAGATATTAAGAGGCAAATAAAGGGAATATTTTTCACAATTAACAATGTGACAAACATATAAAATCACCCATGCAGGACCTTGTCTACTGATACACAAAAAGAGGTTTCTGCAGATCTCAGACATAAGAATAATCCCTGCCCAGGCCATGGTAGCACCTCCAGTACACAGGAAACAGGGAACTTTTTAGGGACTGTAGGTGGCCTTTGCTTTCACTACACATGGGTGACAGGGAGGCTTGAAACCTGGGTCAGCTGCAAGGCTAGGGGCCCAATTCAGGTCTTCTAATCCACCTTCACCTGCATTTGCTTGGACATGGGACTTCCCAGGCCAGAAACCTCAGCCATGCACAGCTCTGGTGCTGCCAACTCCCAAGGATGCAGGCTATAGCAATGACTCCCCCCCTTCCTCACCCCATCCCAGCAGAGCAGGAATATCATCACAGAAGTTCGGAAACAACCAGAATGGACCTGTTCCTGCAATTCAGGAGCTGGGACACTGGACAAAAAGGAACTCCACATTAGGTTGCAGACTTGTGCAAGCTAAGGCAGCAGAGCACAGCTGTAATTTGTCATATGCCACCTAGAACATGGTTTGCACAGCCAAGATGAATATTTTTTAGAGGCAGTGACATAAAGAAAAACAAGCTCAGGCCCAAGTGACTTCATGGCCAAAGATTACTGGCTGCAGCCTGCCTGCTCTGTGCACTGCACCATGATAATGTTGGAGGGCTGTGCTTAAAGCTGTGTATACAAGAACAGCAGATTCTCTGTGTGCAGCTCAATCTCCTTCACCAGAGTAATTTGGTTCCAACAGATCTAAAGACAGATTCAAATATCATGACTGTGGTGTTACACCAGGGAGTACAGGGCAGCACAAACAGCAAAGGCTGCAGGCTGGGAACAGCATCAGTTCCAAAAACCTCCAAGAGCTGCTTATGTTGACTGTCAACACAAAAATAAATCATACCCCGTCCCTCTATCCACACACCATCTTTCTCATTTTCTTCCACTTGCTAGTTCAAATTCAGCCAAATTCATTAGTTTAGGTCACGTTTATGGATGACACATGCTGTACAGCATCAAAACAAAAAGAAAGCTTGGCTCTTGGGTGCAAAATATTCTTCTGTGTCCATTGCAGCTGAGGTCACAAGAACAAATTCACTAGGACTTAGCTGGTGCATACTACAGCTTTGTTTCCAACCACAAAACATTCCTCAAAAACAATGTCCAAGAAAGTGCTGTTGAACTGTTACGTTTCCCAGGGGTAAGCGTTGGGTTATTGAGTGCAGGGAAGATTGGGAAAAGCTTTTGTTCCTGTCTGGGGATTCATTTGGCTACATTTCTTTCCTTATAATAAGCTATGTTTTTACTTCTATTTTATTAAAG
This sequence comes from Lepidothrix coronata, assembly GCF_001604755.1. Classification (NCBI taxonomy): domain Eukaryota; kingdom Metazoa; phylum Chordata; class Aves; order Passeriformes; family Pipridae; genus Lepidothrix; species Lepidothrix coronata. The sequence goes on from NW_016690191.1 coordinate 4,609,616, forward strand.
CATCTAGAGGCCTTTGGGAACAGATGCCCAGAAAGAGGGGGGAAAAAAAATTATAATGAAATTAAAAATCCCCAGCATGATCAGGATTGTGTTCAGACTCAAGGCAAGGCTCAGCCTGATCACCCCTCTCCCTCTGAGTCCATTGCCTTCACCTGCATTGCTGGGCATCTGCAAATTGGTGTCCTCCTCACCCAGCACACCTCTCCTCTGAGCTGGTGGCCTCTCGGACCTGCCCCACAGCACAGGTCTGAGCAGTGAGACAGCACAAGCCCTGATGCCCAGCACAGTATTTTGTGCCCTTGCATACACCAAAAGCTGCTTCATGAGTTCAGATGCTCCCTTTAAATAAGCAATGAGAAAAAAACCCTCCTCTCCTGCTGCTGAACACAGCCGAGCACAACTCCCTCCTCCTGCCCCCTTTGCAAATTACCGGGATATTGTCACTAATTATCAGGCTCAACAAGTGAAATTGTGCAATTTGCTACAGACACGGTGGAGAAACGATGTGAAAACTGGGGCTCAGAGGAGAGGGGAGTGGGGAGAGCCTTTGGGGTGCGGTGCCAAGGGGCAGCCCAGGGGTGCTGAGTCCTGGCACAGGAAGGGGTCCTGCTGGTAGTGGTGTTGTGTTTGCATTTCAGGGTGTTTGCTTTTTTTTTTTTATTGTTTGATGTTTACTTCAAGCATCGCACTCTGAGGGCTTATAAAGAGGATTAAGTGGTGAGGAGGTCTCACAGAGTTAGGAGGAATTAATCAAGCAGTAATCAGAAAGGAAATTAATCTGAAGAGTTAATTAATCAGTCAAGGCAGGGAGACTGCAGCCAGTCGTCCCTATCACACTTTCCAGGTTGCTATTTCGTGCACTGGCACAGCAGCAGGGAGGGAAAAAGGCAGTCCAGGGTGAGGGGGATACCCAGCCACCCCTCCGCACTAAGGAGAAAGCAGAAGCCTAACTTGGCCAGAGGTTTCCATACCCTCATCCCACCAAGCAAGGACGTCAGTGAGAACACCTCCACCCACTTGCCATGGGGTGAACCATGCCATCTGCCCCCCTCAGCCCAACTCAAAAGTTTCCAAAGGCTGAGGCATCCATTTCAGAGACTCTTCCATGATTCAAAGAGGGAAAAGCCTCTTTCCTTTGGAAAAGGGATCTAGATATGCAACCCACAGGTTTTTGATTGCTTAATTGATTCCATACACCCCATGTTTTCCTTCCAGCATCCTAAATAGCCTTTTAGCTCTTCATTGTTCAAGTCTTCTAAATATGCACCGCTGGGGATCACTTCCCTTCACTCTGGTCTAGCTATATTTTATGTATTTAGCTTTTCTTTCTCTTAATCTTTTCTTACAATACATTCCCTGCAGGACCTTAATCATTTTAGTTGCTCTTCTCTGAATTCTGTCCAAAAGGCATCAGGCAGAGTGTTTTACAAATTTACTCTCACCCCTTCCAGGCTGCATTTTGACTAATGCCTCTTTCCCTCGGGATGAGACATACCCCACCACAGGCTGCCTGATCAGGGATGCTCAACCTTCATCACAGTCTGAAGCACTTGGGGGAGAAAAACCCCAAACTCACAGGGGCTGCAACACGACGCATCTTTGAACTTACAAAACCTAGGTCAGTTTGCAAAGACATCTGAAATCTCATTAACTTCACAATTATTACTATTATTAGATTATTTTTATGCACAGACTAGACATTTTAATTGCCTGGATGTGGACAGCAGCTTCTATTGTCTGTTTTATAGACTGCAAGCAAAGATTCATCTGTGTGTGCTGCCTCAGACCTGCCTCCAGGGGGTACAGCCAGTTCAAAGCTGAGCCCAGGGTTATCCAACAGCCCCAACACAACTCCTTCAAAGCCCCTTCTGCAGAGGCTTATTGGGGCTGTTACATTCTCAAACTCCAAGCCAGTTCAGCTCAGGTAGGTCACACTGTCCCACAAAACCAGAGAGTCTTCCCCCAGCATCAGCAGCCCAGGTACATGCCATGGTGAATAAGGGAACAGAACACAGATCAACATTCATCTCACTGAATTAGGCCATCTTTGTGGTTAAGGGGCAGGAAGACATCTCCATCTACAATGTCAGGGCAGGGGGACCTGCCTGGTGCAGGTGGTACCATTGCCCAAGGATTCAGGATGCAACAGAAGCACACATTAGAATAGACCAGCATCAAACATACTTTTAAATACACAACCTTCTTCCACACAAACTACATCAAAATAAAAGGCAAGAAGATGCATTTAACATGAAAGGACCTGTGGGACTGAGAGCTGGTCAGGGAGTTGTGGTGCGCAGAGATGAGGAGTGACTGGAGAGAACTCAGCTGCAGTGAGGATGATGGGTTGGGTTTAACTGGCCACTCTCAAACAAAGATCTCCATCAGCAGATGGCCCCAAAAAATAGTTAGAGCAGCCTCAGCAGAAACTACATCCACTCCACAGCTTCATTAGCAACTTAAGCCATTAAAGCATTCATTCTTGTCATCCCATTTCCTTCACACCAGTTTACTTCCAAGGAAGACTGGGAAGGGCTATGTCCTCTCCTCGAGCAGTTGCCTTTTTTTTTACAGAAAGCTCCCACATTACCCAAGGCTGTCTCTCCCTCTAAACCATGAACTTGTCTCTTTTTCCTTTTGATACATAAATGCTATTTGCACATATCCTCTAGAATGAAAAGTGACATCATAAAATAAAGGTGAAAAGGCAAAAAATCACTGCTCTTGTCTAAAACAAAGCTAAGCACTGCAGAGTCCGGAGGGAATGGTGAGCTCCCTCTGATACAAACATATTTCTGGTTATCCTAACCCAGAGAAGCAGCTCCCCAAAGATAAGTTTGTACAGGGAAAATCCTGTTCTTCTCCCACCCCACCTATGCTGCCTGTCTGTAAACAGCTGGACCCATTTCATTATAACTTGCTTCTACTGGGATTGTCGATTATAAAAAATTGATTTTAATAATTTATAGCCTGCCCAGCGCCACAGCACTCTAACCACCAACGGGTATCCAAACTGCTGGTTTTGAGCTGGAAATCTCTCCCTTCAGAGCCAGAGCCTCAGACACCTCAACAATCAATGTGCCTCGGTGTGGTACCCCAAGAGCTGAAATAAAAAGATGCTGCTGCTCTTCTCCACACTACTTATGGCACAAAGGGGGCACATTAGCAGACAGCAGCTTCTTCCTTTGATGTCTCCCTGCCCTCCTGGCTCCAACAGAGACTAAGGAGTGAAGTGGTCCCTGGGGGGTTGCCACTGTGTACTGACTTTTAGGGGTGCAATGCTTTTTATTTTGGCTTTTCAGGTGGCAGTTTAGAGGAAAGGGCATTAACCCCTTTCTCAGCATCTAAACCCACCAGAGAAGGTCCCACAGCATCTCCTGCAACACATCCCTGGGTCCCACAGAGCTGGTGATGTATAGGTAAAACACTCCAGAATAAACTGAAAGAATAAACACCATGCACATATACACAAATATGTAAGCTTGGATATAAATATGCACAGACAAATGCACGCCCTCTCAGATGATGTTATCAGATGTATTACTCCCCAAAATCCCTGCAGAGCAGTAGACCATCTCCAAGGTCATATTAGCGTGGAAGTAATGTAATTCCATTACCCAGGCTCCTTTCCCCTCTCCTAGTTTTCTATGTTGATGTTTGCTCTCTTAATTTTAAACACCAATCGTATATCTTGTGGCCCAGCCTGGGAGCGCTTTGCTCAAGTGGTAGTAAACACATGGCTTAATTCACTCATTCTCCAGGAAAAAAAAAAAAAAGGAAAAA